>NW_023605853.1:0-60001 GCF_013339745.2 Dermacentor silvarum
GCACACTGTAATGTTAAAAAAAAGTGTTGAACAAAAAATAAAGCACTGAACACACAATTGGGAACATATTTAGAGAAATACAAATAAATTACGCAATGCAGAACATATACTGAAAGATGTGCCAAAGTCAGAACAGAAAAAGGATTAGAACAGATACGATGACAAAAAAAAGTTGTTACAATTGTTTCAGCTGCGCTAAAAAAAGGCACTGTTGCTGCATCGACATCACTCGGGAGACCATTTCACTCACGTACAGTTCGCAGAAAAAAATAATGCTTGTAGGTGTTAGTCCTGCAAGAAAATTTCTTTAATTTCTTTGAATGATACGCCCGCGTGGGTCATCGCGTAACTTTTTCGATGTATGCACTGGAGGCAATCCCAAGCTTATCATGATAGAGCAAGTATATGTATTTAAATCTTTCGCAATGCTGTCGTAGTTGCAAGAATTGCAACTGCGCTGTTTGAAGAAAAGCACTAACTGAAGTATGGGGACTATACGAGCAAAAGATAAAACGAGCGGATTTTCTCTGTACGTTATCACGTTTATCAATATTTTTCTTAGTGTACGGATCCCAAACCAAGGAGGCATATTCCAAAAGTGGATGGATATAGGTTTTATAAGCCAATAATTAAATTTCTTGAGTCGTCTGGCGTAGAGACCTTCTTAGATATCCAACTTTTTTCAAGGCTTTCTTTTCTATAAAAGTGATGGGGTCATTCCACCGGAGGTCTGAAGTAATTATCACACCTAGGTATTTATAATAATTTACAGCAGTAAGACAGCGACCGTTAATCGAGTACGGAAAAGTCAGTGGCGCCTTCTTTCTTGATATTGTCATACGAAATGTTTTTTCTGTATTGATGCTCATTTGCCATTTTTCGCACTAAATATGCAGTTTGTCTACAGCACTGCTTAATAATTTCTGGTCATTAGGATTATTTACCTCATGGTAAAAGATACAATCATCTGCGAACAACTTGATTTGTAGAGGTATGTCTTTTACGATGTCATTGATGAATAATAAAAAGAATAATGACCCTAGGACCGACCCTTGCGGAATACCGGTTTTCATGGTGTCGGGCATGAACACGAGTTTGCGATTGATACACATTGGCTCCTAGACGATAAGTATGCCTCTCTCCATTACAACAAGGAATTATTTCTTAGTATATGTTTTAATTTTATTAAAAGATTTTGATGTGATACACGATCAAATGCCTTCTCGATGTCCAAAAAGATAATATCTATTTGATTGTGCTTATCTAACGATAAGGCAAAATCATGTATCGTCTCAAGGAGTTGGGTAACCATCGACATACCCTTACGGAAATCGTGTCGTCGCCGATCAAGCACGTCATTTTGCTGCAGAAAATTTGACACATGCTTAAAAATAATGTGTTGTAACATCTTTGAACAGGCACAAAGTAAAGATATTGGTCTGCATGAAGTAATTAGTGAAGGGTTTTAAGCTTTAGGGATAGGGACAACTTTCGCACGCTTCCAATTTGTAGGGAGTTCTGCAGTGGATAACGATTCTTTGAATATAAGAGAGAGGTACTTTCAACACCATTCGGCATACCTTACTAGAAATTTGTTTGGTATACAATCAATTCCAGGTGTTTTTTTACGTCAGTAATAAGAAGCAGTGACAAAACGCCTTCTTCAGTTATCGTTATGTCAGTAACTTGAGGGACGCCCTCAGAAATTACAAAATCGGGTTGTTTGCCATCGTCGACCGTGTAGACAGAACAAAAGAACTTGTTAAATGATGACGGAAGTAGTGATTCATCGGTGACTCATTCACCGTCAATTAGGATTTTGTACGCCTGTCGCTTCTTAGGTGACAAGTGTCGCCAGAACTTCACGGGAGACGAAAGCAGAAAGTTTTTCAAAGATGTATTAAAATAGTAGTCTTTAGATTTTTTTATAGCTTCATTTAACTGTAGACGCATATCGGAAAGTTTCGATACACAAGCCTCTCCGCGTGCACACTACTTCTCTTGTGAGGACAAGAGAATTAGTGTGCACGCGGAGTGGCCGAACAGAATGTACTCTGATAATCTTTTTGGGAACGTAATTTGTGACGCATTTCATTAGAAGATTTCCGAAAAAACCACAAACCGTCAACACAGCAAGTGCGTGACTCGTACAAACTACTGAATTCAGAAAATGATATATCTAACAAGTCAAGAATGGCGACGTCATTAGTACGTGTAAAGTTTGGCACCATGCTTTCTTCTTTCACTTTTTTCATTATGCGCAATGGAATGCTTAAAGATAACATTCGGTGGTCTGATACACCATCAAACACGTGCAAAGTAAGATTTCGACGAAGGATGCTGCCGCTCACAAGAAAAAAATCCAGAATAGATTGCGTGTTGCTTTGAACAAGGGTGGCTTGTTTTACTAGCTCTGTTAAGTCATGGAAAAGGACAATGTCGACCAAAGGCTCAGCAGCACTAGAAAGTGGCTCTGGAAAGTCATTGTCCCATTTAACGTGAGGAACATTAAAATCGCGAGCTAAGAGTACATTACAAGAATTTGTATTACAGGTACAAAGAAAATCATTCACTTCATCAAAAAAGGCTCTATCGGCTTTCGGAGGACGATAAAATGGACCCACAACCAGATGCAGTTCCTCAATACATATTTTCATAATGACACACTCAATACCAACTATGCCAGGCAGCCTGGTCACATTTAGGTAGCTTTTAAACATAATAGCTGCACCACCGCCACGGGAAGGTCTGTCCTTCCGATAGATGTTATACCCTGGAGGTGTTATTTCATCATCGTTAATCTCTGAATATAGCGAGGTTTCAGGGATTACAATGAATGCGGTGCATGTGCAAGTATGATACTTTCCAAGTCATCAAGTTTATTAATAAAACTGCGGGCATTAAACTGAATACGTTGAAGTAATTTGCCTAGCTCTGTTTCAGTTCACTGATGCGATTTCTTAACGACATTCCCTTGAACTGGTATTCTTTATTTGGGGTCTGCATCCCAAACGAATACAGTACCATCAACTGAATTTTGTCATAGGTTAATTTCACTTTTTCGCCTGCCCTTCGATTTTCCGCCGTGCTTTCACAAAGGTTTCTTTTATGCCATGTCGCTTCTGAAAAGTCCTGCGAAATCGAGATAGTTGTACCTTTTAGTTTTAAGCCGTTCTTTAGTACAGCTACTTTATCGCGATGATCAATAAGTTTCATGATTATTGGGCAAGGCTTACTTGGCTTTTTGCGGCCAATTCCGTGAATGCTTTCTGCAGACGATATTTGGGTGCCTGAGACGTCAGAAAATGCGCTTTTGAGTACGCTTTCACTGAGCTCGTCGGTACTTTCGTTAATTTTTTTCCGGGATACCAAAAACAATCAATTTATTTCTCCTACTTCTATCTTCAAGGTCTACCAGTTTGCTTTCTAAGCTTCCGACCCTTTTTTCCAGCTTATATGTCATTGTCTTCATTTCAGTTATGGCAGAAGCGACTTCTTCTACTTTCTTTAACTTCGACTCAATACCATCCAGCCTTTTGTGAATAATTTTCTGACCTTCTAATAGTTCCGTAAGCAACTGTTGAACGTCTGGGCTAGGATTAGGCTCGACGTCGCCACACAACTTAAGCAAAGAGAGAAGCAATTCGCGTCCAACAGAGCAGATTATGCATAAGGTGCGTGGGCATGTCAGCTGGACAAAGAACGGGTCATCGCATTTGACGGATGAAACATCGTCACTAACCTGCATGAAGAAAACAAACGGATTTGACATGATGCCGACGCGAGGCCAGCCAACATGCCCACTGAAGAAATTCTATGAATGCTGTGCATTTATGTCCTGTGCTGGTGACGTCAATGTAGCCGAACGTGATAGCTCCCAGCATGATTTGAAGAAGGCTTGTGTGCAGTCTTCAAAATGTCCCATGGGTTCAGCGAGGATGAGCTTGCGATTCATTCCTCTGGCCGCCGCTGTCGATCCAAAGGCGAGCAATTGCATGAAGAAAACAAACGGATTTGACATGATGCCGACGTGAGGCCAGCGACATGCCCACAAATGTTATTACGCTGTTAGTATTGGTTTTGTTGTTTCGGAAAATACCGCCTGCCATTCAAAAAGCCGAAACCTCAACTGGCTGTTCGCATGGTGCGAATATTCTACGTCTTTGGCTTCAAGAAAAAAATGATTTACTAAAAGAGCTACTAAAAGTGACCGAGCCGAGCCGTTAAACAGGCCGTGACATTAGAACTGCGCTATCCTGTAATCGTACTTCGAGGATGCAATTAAACGCGTATAAGTTAGGGTGAATGGAAGCTTGTACGTTTTCGCCCGTACTCTCATTTTAGATGTTCTCACGTCCTTTTTAATTGTCGGCAAGGTATAGCGCTGTGACCACGCTCACAAGTCAAATAGTTTTCACTTTCGCTTCTTAAATGGGGTTTATATCAGATTTCTTACCTCACCCTTCCGTTTATTCACACGCGCTAGGAATCGCCGAAATTAGAGGGTGTCGTAATAAACACTTCTCATTCCTGGAGCCGCCGGAGCTGTCTGTCACATGGACCTAAACGTGCATCAAGCCTTCTCGTGCTGAAACTGGCCAACTGCTTAGGCGCACTCAAATGATCAGAAGATTCGAAGCGCGAAATTATGAACCACGCGTATTGCTTGCTTTATTTAACCGAAAGCCAATGATATAATAACATGAGGCTCTTTTTTAGCATTCTCCTTCGAACGTTACGCCACACGCACCACTCTCATTAGCAGCAATTAATCTCGGGGGTCTCATCAGCGGATTCGCAGGCATGCGAAAAACACGTTCCGAAAATCGCAATGCAACCTGCGCCGAACTCCCCATCCCTTAAACTCTAGTCACGGAATGTGAAACGGTTTTAATGAGTGAATAATGGAGTACTTATTTATGTTCAGAGTAAACATAGAGGTGCCAGAGGCACTCTACCGTCCTGGTACCCCATGAAACAAATGTGTAACTGTTCGTGAGACTCATATTTAGAAGAACACAAATCGTGGTGTCATGAAAACGGAGGTGTTTGTTAAAAAAATTATGAGGCATGCCGTAGTGGGGGACTCCGGAATAATTTGGACCACCTGGGTTTTTTTAACGTGTACCTAAATCTAAATACACGGGTGTTTTAGCGTTTCGCCCCCATCGAAATGCGGCCACCGTGGCCGCGATTCGATATCACAACGTCGTGATTATGTTTGTGAACGAAGTTAGCACACCGCCTACCATTCCGACACCAAGAATTAGAAAGCTGCTCGTATTATCACTGCCTCAGGTGCCTTATGTAGCATTCACAAAACGAACGTTCCCAAAAAAATGGGTGCTTCTAGGGATCACGTAATGCTGGGCGGTGGAGTTGCAGATGACGGTGCTGGGTTTCAAAGGGTGGCAATGTCTTCTTTTCTTGAATAATTTCCATTTTTATTGTTGTTTTGCGCTGGTACTGATACTCTACGAACCATTCTCGTTCTTCGTCACTTTGGACGCCTTATAACGCCTCCAGCTGCTAGCTAATAGGTGATCGTAATTTCATTATCTTCTCTTCTTAGTAATCCCGTGACGTGAAAGAGACCTTTCCACGCTTGCAAGAGCACTCCTATACCACCTGGCAACACACGCGCTCATTTCCTTCCTAAATGGGCTGCCTGTAATAGGATTAGTCGTCGCTCATGCGACTCTAACCTTTTGTACGCGCCCGTATCAGTTGCAGCACCCTTCTGTTTCGCTCCTCTCGGCGCTTCGTTCGCACTCAAGTGCTCTTTGCTGCTGTTTATGCGCGAACTATCTGAAAAGCTGCTGCTGTAATGGAGGGGGGGGGGGGGGGGTCATATAAGTTCTCCGATTCAGCCATCACCTCGCCGCGGGCGCAGTAGCCGAGCTGGTCATCAGAATTCTGCTGGCACCACTGCACTTTGATGTTTTGCCGCTTTTGGATGCGATCGCTCCACCGGCGCGCAAGAAATAATGAAAGGAGCTCTCATTGTCTCTTTTTCCGAGCTTCAATGTTTAGTTTTTTATTCCAGCCAGTAATCTACATCGAGGTAATGAGCGGCCGGTGTGGAGAGCAGCGTAGGCTTTTAACGTAATTGAATTGTATGCTTATGCGCAGCTCATAGATAACGTCACTTTGAATGCTGCCGAAAATGAGGCAGTAAGAGCATCGAGATTATCGTCATAATCGGATCATGCGTGTATCCCGCCGCAATGAATCGTGGCGCTCTGTAATTCTTTTTGAAGGCGCGATGCTACAATTCAAGAGCACATGACAAAAAGATTCGCTCATCGCCCCCATGCAATGGCCAAAGTTAAACCGCTGACCTCCACAACGACGTCCCTCATATCGGATCATGCCGGTTCGGTAGTTAAACTTCACGGGCAAAAAAAAGAGAAAAAAAAAGAAAAACACGACCTGCGGCGAAAGAGGCGGTGGTAAGCGGTAACAGAAGGAGTTTGGTGACTTCAGAGCCACAGTATTTGCGTGCAGCACAATCAGCTGCATAACGGTGACGAGGTATTTGATTTAACTAAATGCAACTAAATTATTGCCTGCACGAGAAGAGGTTTCAAGACAACGAACACGGTATCGCAGTACAGTCTCATTGCCAGTGTCGAGAATTGACGACGGTCGCCCACACTTGGCGTCTGAAGAAGTCATCGCTCTAAATGTCGAAGTTCGTCCTGATCTACAAAACCTAAGTGCGTGTCTGGCGTGCATAATGGGCTTGTAAAGATTGATATTTTCCCCTTCGCGTCAGCACAGGACCTTGCACTCATCTTTGTCCACTATTCGCTTGGTGGACTCTCTTTTCGTGTTCAGGGCAGGGTTTGTGGCATGGCCGTTTGCACGAAATAAAGAAATATATTTGTTAACTTTTCTTTCTCTCATTTGTGAATGGAGCAAGCACGAGAATCTGACAACTCTATTCGTCGGTCGCGATTGATATCCCTCGAGATCATCTGAAGCGTAATTTATCACGCCGAATTGCTTTCTCCGCGTAGCGATTCTGCTGTCTGCCCCCCCCCCCCCTTTTTTTTTCTATTTTGTTTGTTTTCTTCTGTATGGCCGTTCCCAAACCACAGGGAGCGCATTCGTTGCTATGGCGTGCAGGCCGGGGTTTTCCATTTGCCCATTCCGGCGTTGTTGTGTCCCGCAAACATTGCGAGGAAATCCGCGCCGAGGCCGGCTTTAATGTCTCTCCAGGGGCCTTGAAAACTATCGCTGCCACTAAAAATATACTGCAAAGTTGGAGCCCCTCTAATCAAAATCCAGCCAGGCAGGCAGAACTCTGTTTTCTAAGCGTGTCCTGTTATGGCTTGCCTTCACGCGTTTCTTTCGAAGTCCAGTTAAGAAATTTAGTTGGTTTTTCTCTCCGAATTTATTGCGTCAAATATTCCAACTGTAACCTACCGTCGCGCTACGGTGTCTTTGCGTTATTGGAGACGCGCATCTTCACGTATGTGCACCCAGGTTCTAGTGGGGCTATTCTAGTTAGAGTAATGACAGTGTAAGCTTTATAGGCTCGTCCCTGTGCCGCAAAGTCCGTGTAGAAGGCCATTAAAGGTATGTTCGTCGAACGAATACAAGACTCTAGATGGAGAACAGTTCCATACTCATGTTATAAGGCACCACTGTTTCTATTTACAAGTATTTATCGAGAGTCATAAAAAAATTAATATTTGATTTTTCACTCACTTTTGGACTAATGCGTTGCATTTGTGCATTCCATGATTGAAGGGCTTTTGCGCTTGGCATTTAAGTTCTTAGAGCCTTGAAACCCTAATTAAAGGCCTGACCACCACGAAAGTTTGAGTATACAATGTGCTGCAGCGGCCCCGCACTGATTGGATTTTGCTTATCCAGCCGAGTTCTCTTGTTCGAATCATGGTCGCGTGGGCTACAAGAACCCTGTGATGCGTTGAGTATACAGTGCATAAGTGACCCTAGATGGCTAGAATATATCTTAGCTCTCCGCAAATATTACGTCAACGTTTCTTTGGGCGTCGGCTCAGGCCAGTATCATAAGGTTTGAGTATATCTCACCTATGTGCGTTATTTTATTGCGATAGCAATTATACGGACACTCAAAGAGGATTTCTGCCGTCGGCGTCGCCATCGCCGTCGCCGTGAGGTTCCATATGATGTCAACGGCGATGAAATTAATGCCGATAAGATAAGTGGTTCTTGAGGGAAAGGGAAAGGTTGGCGCTATCTTCTGCAGCCCTTGAGGGAGCACGGCTCAGCGCCAATGCCGCGCGCCGGTCGCTGTATGTGCGAGTGAAAGGGCAAGAGGGACGCGTGCTTTCACGGGGAGCGAACGCACGGCGGAGAACCAACGCGCGTTCTGCGCCGTGCTCCCTGAAGAGCGGCAGAACTAAGCGTCTCTTTTCTCCTTTGCAATCACCATATACAGAGAGCAAACGCGACCTTTTCCGTCGCGCTAAAGGCCGGGGGGAGGGGGGGTATGGAGGGAGGGGAGGCGACGTTTAGCGGTGGCACCAAATGCGTATTTATATAAAAACGTGGCGAGGCGAGACGGTGGCTGTGATTTCCGACACAGCTCGACGAGTGTCCCATTCGGATCTCGTCGAAAACCTCCGAGCCGCCGCCAGAGGCCCTGGCAACAGTCTCCAACGTCGCGCGCGTTCGGTGCGAACGCGGGCAAAACGGCGAGGGCATCGACAACACTTCTGCGCGTTGCTGGTGCGGCGGCATGGCCAAGTTTATACAGCTGATAAAACTACTGTCCCTACTCCGAATAGCTCTCTACTAATTTGTTATCGCAATTGATGCTTTGCCTTTAGGGCGAAACTACAAATTTTTCGCTCTACAATCACTTTACCCTATACAATATTATGTCCACTGCACTTATAACGTGTTCTCTTATACGCAGGCCGATAGTACGTCTGATTGGTAAGTGGCGCCTCCGGCTAACTTTCTACAGACGATTGCCAAACACTTTTACAAGAGACAGAGGAAGGGCGGGCGCTAGGACTAGAAATTCACCAGTCTGTATCCGGTGCTTTATGGCTTCGAAAGATCCGCAGAACATCGACACCAACCCTCCACTTCATGCGCAGGATTGCATCAAGGAGCGGAGGGGCATGTATTGAGGTGGCTCGCCACCTCGTTCCCTAAGACGTCTAACCACGCATTGTCTACCTGGCGCGATTTCACCGACTTAATAGTGGGCATTGGGCAAGCGTTAAAGCGATAAAAACCGAAACGTCATGAGTCTGATCACCTCACTTTTTCGTTTTCCACCCATTCCAATCCAGAAAGAGCGCACTCAACCTAACATTTATTTAAGGTTGCCTGTGGCAGATAGCCCAATTCTGGTTAATGAGCTGATCTACTCGAAGAGGCGGACATTACTGGCACAAAATATTGAAATGCATAACCGAATAATTAACAGAAATTCACTAATTAAGTTTTTAACTAATTGCCTGATGGCCCATATTGCAAAGTACAAATTGTAGCCGTGGAGTTCGCAAGGCGGATCCACTTGGAACGAATGCTCGGAATGACACCAGTTTCGAAATAATGATTCCCGAACTTTGCGGAGAAATGCATTGGCGTTCGAGTAGACCAGCTCATGAACTAGAATTGTGCTATTTTCTACAGGCAACCTTTAAGGATTTTTGAAACGTGTTCGCTGAAACACCCTGTATATATATACAAACCTCAAGCAGAGTCAGCGGACATGTGTTAACATACCCGACTTCTTGGTCCTCGTCTTGGTTAGTGCAGATTTTCTGTATAGCACGAACGTATGCACAATTTTAGGCATGTTTCTCTGTTACATGAATATAAACTGAATGCAATGTTGTTGTTTCAGATGCAATATGTTTGCTGCCTCAAAAGGAGGCATTCTGGGTAGCGGAGTTCTTGTTTAAGTGCCACGTGCTAAGTGTTATTCATATTGAGTATGCCTCACGTGGCCCGTCGTCCCTACTATCCGTATTACCGTCTAGAAAGCATTGCATCTGCGCGCAGCAGCAGCTACCTTTACTTTTGCTCGCAGAGGAAACTGGATATCAGAAACAGGCACGACAGCTCTTGCGAAAGCGGTGTGCTCAACAAATCGGGAACAAGCACGCGACTGTGTATAGGCATACCGCCAAACGACGCATGCGTATACCTTTGTAGAATGCAAATAGTCACGTCCATTATACTCCTTGCACACATGTCTGCGCTTCTCAGCTTGGGGTTTTTTTCGGTGGCAATGGAAAGGGATACTCGCTGCTGCCACTGATTGTTTGCTTTACGATGTGTAATTATTATGCCGCCTACGCAGCGCAAACACCGTTAGCTGGATCTTTCGGTTGCGGCAGATGCCGTCGCGGTAACTAATAGTTCTTGCGTCGCGAACACGGCGCCCGCTTCTCGAATGAGTGGCCTACCGTTTGATATCATAGGTTCGCTGTAAGACTTTTCGTGCACTCGCGAATTGACTATGCGGCCATTAGAAAGTTTGTAGCCCGCATGCAAGGCCGTGGCATCAAGTTAGCCTCATGTCAGCGTTTTTCATGATTTTGATCAGCGTCAGCTATTCTTGAGCATGTCGCCGCAACGAATGTCCTCTGAAGAGGAAGCTTAAGCTCGGGTCCAACTCCAATGCTGCCTGTTCAAATACATACAAAACGCAGAAACGCTTATCTGGGATAAACACCAGGCCGAATTTAACGAAACTTGTTGCACGTAGGAGAGAAGGTTCAGTTTATAGAATTGTGATTTCCTTGTCATTGCTGAGTTAGAGAGCCCTAAACATGATAACTTCGTTTAGTTAAAATTTGCGGTTTTCGGCAATTTGTAATAAAAATTTGCCGATCTAAATCAAAAGTTCGCAACGTGCAGTCACTAGATTTGAACTTTTTCTTCTAAGTGCAACACGCCTCATAGAATATGGTACAGTGGTTGGCGAGTAAAACGTATTTCATTTTTCCCATTTACGAGTATTTAGATAGGAGCCCCAGAGCCGTTGTTAAGCTAGCTTTATTAGCTGGTTTATTATTCGACGTTGGCTTCGCCACCTTCCTGGTAAGTGTGTCACCGGCCTGCGACATATAGACTTCCAATGCACCCCTGAACGTGACCCTTCTCGGGCGGCTTCCCGACTTTGACGGCTGACAATAAACGCCATACAGTTTAGGCGAATCTATATCAGTACGTAGAAGCAGGACTTTGGGAACGGCGGGCATGGCGGAGAGAGGGGGCTGGCAGGAGGGTGCCGTAACTAAGTATACGCACGTAACAGAGCGTAACAGAATAGCAAACTGGTGAGAGCTAATTGCAAGCACACTTCTGAAGTGTCGTCGGCAATACCGGAACAGTGACTACGCCTAATTACGCGATTTTCATATTCCGTCAAATCACACAGCTGATTTCCTTTTATAAAAAACTCTGGAAGCACTAGATCTGGAGTTTGCGACACGACATTCCCTAGAAAAGTGACCTTGTACTAACTATGGTAGACGAAAATTCGCATGTCGAATTACCAATTCCTCAACCAACATCCTTCGGTAATCTTTTTGTGGTGATAGAGTTAGTAATTGAGTTCTTGGAAGCACGCACATACATTTATTATCAACCGCGAGGTAACCTCACATCACGTTTGTTATTCCTTCATATAACTGACAATTTAGTTCCTTTTTCTTTTCCGAGTGAAAAATGGTGTAGGGGATCTTTTTCTGTTGCCATTGTTTGTTATATGTGAACGTTTAATATTTTCTTCGCTGCGGGGTACTTATTTCTAGTAATTAGTCTCCATGTAACTATTCTGACCTGCGTACAAATTTTGTTTCGCAAGATACAATGTTGAACTGTGTGTTAACAGGGATAAAATGAAATATAGTGAAAAGTATCATGTCTGAGGCCTTATTTACGCCACGAGAGCGTTCAGAAAACTCGAGAGATGAAAACGGACGGCTTCAAAGGTACCTGTGTGGGAATAATTGTGCCAGAAGATATAAAAAATGTATTAATAAATGCTGTAGAGAGAACACGAGACATTAGTATGAAAAATTAAGCTGGAACAGTAATCAGCGGCTGTCAGCACACCGTAAGAAATTGTCGGTGTCGCAGTTAGTGAAAATCACTGCGCAGACTAATTTGTCCGTCGCTCGCTCGTTACCACGCAGACCTTAATGATGTCAGAGGTTGGTCGCCTGTGCCCTGCGAGTAAGGAAGCGTGCTGATTTGGTGCCAAGAACTTTTTTTCTCGTGCATGGCTGTGATTAGAAATAATGACGTTTCTCTTCCGTTCAAATGCAATTTTTTTTTCGCTTAGAAAGAAACGAACATTTCCAGGTTGTCAATAACGTAAGCTTAAGAGTGCATTTGCGGAGTATATTTATTTGTGGTTTTAATTTACAATATGTTAAGAAAAAAAAGCATTTGCAGGAGCAGCATATCTGCTTCTGCAAATGCAAGCCAGATCTAGACTTGTGATGCGAATGCTTAAACAGGAAATGTCTGAAATTCAGAATCGGCCGTTCTACGAATAACAAGTACGCCTTGTATTTCAAATGCAAGCCAACAAGCCACAGTATATATATATATATATATATATATATATATATACATATGTGTGTGTGTGCTGTGTGTGTGTGGTATTTTTATTACGTGCTGCTATTCTTTGAACTGTTTCTGTACCGAATCCTGTGATTCTATGCTTCACTTATATATATATATATATATATATATATATATATATATATATATATATGTGTGTGTGTGTGTGTGTGTGTGTGTGTGTGTGTGTGTGTGTATTATTAGCAGCAGACAACTGGATCACCTACTTTTAAGTGCTTGACATCTGGTTCTGGCACAGCTAAACTAAGTGCAGAGAAGAAAGGCCAGAAAGAGGGCCAACTTGCAACTGAATTTATTACATAGAAACACCCACATTAATAGGAACAGGATTGGCATGCGCACAGCCATCAAGTGCAATACAGGTGTAAAAAACGTTATCTCCCTGCAAATCGACAATACAAGCCAGCAAGACAAAAAAATTCAATTCGCCATAGTGAATATAAAAATTGGTACTCATTATTGTGCAGTGACACCGACAGCACACTGACACCAGCATTACCCTTTTTTCTTTATGAAAGACGCTTACAGCAATTCCCGTGCCATGGATGCCCGACTCTCACCCAAGTAGACGCGTGTCCTCAAAAGGCGGCACGCAGCCACACGAAGCACAATAAAAGGGCAAGTAAGAACATGTACCATTTTGCATCGATAAGCTGTGCTCCCTTAATCGGTCGTTAGTGCAACGTCAAGTTTGGCCGATCTATACTCGGCCACAAACCAGATGTATCTCGTAGACTGTACCGACGGCACAGCGCAGTAAAGGCTTGGCGTGCTCATTTGTGCGTGCAGGCTTGGCCCGTTGAGAGGCAATGCGGGCGCAGAGCCTCCACAGCTTATTAGGCGCGGAGAAAACCACAGGCACGTCGTGCCGATTCGAAACCCTTTTAAGGTTGTGTGGGACCTTGTGCATATACGGCGGCAGTCTTATTTATACGCTGCCGATAGGGCCCTCTGCTAACGCCCTTCAACCTCTGGCTCTTTACGACTTTTTTATTTACGCTTGTGCTCTTAACGTGTTATGTGAGCGGTCGGTAGCTAATATTATCGAAATGGGTAATTAGGCAAAATATAAATATAGTCTAACTTGCTCTAACCAAGCGATGACGTTGATTCCTTGGTTCTATCCAGCTTCATGGCTCTTGGATGTTTTGGGTAAAATTGCATTGGACAGCCATATACAGGGTGTTTCAGCGAACACTTTCAAAAATCCTTAAAGGTTGCATGTGGAAAATAGCACAATTCTAGTTCATGAGCTGGTCTACTCGAAGAGGCGGACATTACTTGCACAAGAAATTGAAATGCATAATCGAATAATTAACAGAAATTCTCTAATTAAGTTTTTAACTAATTGCCTGATGGCCCATATTGCAATTTACAAATTGTAGCCGTGGAGTTCCCAAGGCGGATTCACTTGGAACGAATTCTCGGGATGACACCAGTCTCGAGATATTAATCCCTGAACTTTGCGGAGAAATGCATTGGCCTTGCAGTTAATTTTGTGCTTCAATGCATAAAGCGACGTTTTGTTAAAAACTTAACTGGAACGCCAATGCATTTCTTCGCAAAGTTCGGGAATCATTATCTCGAAACTGGTGTCATTCCGAGCATTCGTTCCAAGTGGATCCGCCTTGCGAACTCCACGGCTACAATTTGTACATTGCAATATGGGCCATCAGGCAATTAGTTAAAAACTTAATTAGTGAATTTCTGTTAATTATTCGAATATGCATTTCAATATTTTGTGCAAGTAATGTCCGCCTCTTCGAGTAGATCAGCACATTAACCAGAATTGGGCTATCTGCCACAGGCAACCTTAAATAAATTTTGAAAGTGTTCGCTGAAACACCCTGTATATATACACACACAAAAATGTCGGTCTTCGGTGTTTCGCGTCCGTCGTTTGCGCTTTAAGTTTAGGTTCCTTTTTCCTTTGTAAGTTTAGGTTCCTAAAATTTCTTTTTAGTGCAGTGGGTCCCTCTTTTGTGTATCTTCCAGTTTTTCAACTTCTAGTGTCGTCAATGCATTGTTCAGCCACATCATACTTGTGACTTGCCGAACAAGACTTTACGGGTCCTCCCTGCACAAAGAACTTGTGCCGACAGATGTGAGCGCTTTGTCCACTCCTGTGCGTTCGCTCCTGTGTTTATCGTCTCCATCGTGGGGCCATGCCAAGAGACTGTGTAAGCTTTTATGCTCGGAACTGTGGGGGTAAATCTGACTGTATAAGGACTGGCTTTGGTCAGCGCCAGTGTGTGTCGTATCTTCATTTTGTGGTCCGTCTTAGGTGTTTGCGTACCAACTAGGGTCAACTAGGGCCAACTATGTACCAACTAGGGCCTAAATGAAGTTTTACTTAGATCCCCGTCACACACGCTGATACCGTGGACTGACCTGAGCAGCGGACGCCGCTGACAAGCGCAGCCCTCTTCACCTCCCGCCACTCGGCGTTCAAGGCCAACTTCACGGAAGTCTTTGGTCGTCCTGCTGTACGTAAACTTCAGGCCGAACGACGCCTGCACGGACGCGCCCAGCAAGCAGGTGAGAATTTCACCAGCTACATCGAAGACGTCGTTAATCTGTGCAAAAGAGTCGACGTAACGATGCCAGAAGCCGACAAGATCAGGCATATCCTCAAGGGAATTGGGGACGACGCCTTCCAGATATTGGTCGCCCGAAACCCGACCACAGTGTCTGTCGTCGTTGCGCTGTGTCGGAGTTACGCCGAACTTCGAAGGCAGCGAGTACGACATCCGTCCTCAGAATTCGCCGCTGTCTCAGGTCTAACGCTAGGTGTAGACGAGTTGCCTCTAATGCACCAACCAGATAATGGAATTCGTACTAGAAGAAGTTGCTCGGCAGCTTTCCCTGGTGCCCTTTACGAACGCGCAACCATACTCTCCATTGACACCGGGGTTACAGAGCGTCATCAAAGAGCAAGTCGCCGAGTGCCTGCCAGCTGCTATTCAACCGCCTACCGTCGCGGCGCCCCTGACGTACGCTGACGTCCCTGCAAGGCCGCCCTTCGCTTCACGTCCACCTTTCCAAGCTGTTGAGCGACCGTCCCCGTTTCCCTTCTCACCACCTGCACCACAGCTACCACGTCAGCCAAATCCTTGGCGCACAGCGGACAACCGCCCAATTTGTTACCATTGTGGTATTCCGGGACATGTTCCGCGCTTTTGTCGACGCCATATGCTGCCTTTTTATGATAACCGCCGTCCCATGAGCAATTACGCCCCTCAACAGCTACAATATCCAGTGCCGCCGGATGAAACCCCTGTTCTCAACCATGCTGGTCGTTCTCCATCCCCACGCCGCCGCTCCATCTCACCGATGAGACGCCGGCCAAGCGCTCTACCTCAGGGAAACTAAATGTCGCAGTTCCCGAGGCGAGAACGGCGTCCCCTTCGATTTTTCAAAGGCCTCGAAAGAACCCCTGCAACATCATTGAGGTGTACGTCGAAGCGATTTGAACATTCGCCCTGGTCGATAGGGGCGCAGCAATTTCGGTGTTACGTGCAGGACTTTGCAGACGAATAGGAAAAGTAACGACGCCACTTTCCGGAGTGTAAATGAGTACTGCGAGCGCACAGCCTCTCGAACCATTGGGAGCCTGCACTGCACGCGTTGTCATCGAGGAGTCGCTTCATGTAATTGAATTCGTTGTGCTGCCGTCCTGCTCCCACGATGTTATCCTAGGCTGGGATTTCCTTTCGTCAAACCATGTCATCATTGACTGTGCCCGCGCCGAGGTGGAGTTGTCTTGGAGATGCAGCCATGGACCAGGATCCTGTGACGTCTACAAAAATGCTTGAGGCCGAAGTTACTGATATCCCTCATATCATCTCCGTATCTTGCGCATCAGCACGTGACGCAACCTTGCTATTCACGCCATGTAACTTCTTCGCACATCACCGTTCCCTTTCGTTTCCCTTTGCTGTCATAGCCCTCAGTGCTGGCCGTGGTGTCATGTGTGTGTGCAATGTGTCTTTTCTGCCGATTACTTTGCATCGCGGAGAGTGCCTCGGTTACGTTCAAACTGTGGATTTGTAAATGCTCTTCGATGCTCCCGACGACGCACATTCGACGTCTCTCGCCGCCCTCGACAGTGCCAATACACCGCCGTTGGAGTGCTTCTATCCTTCAATCTCCAGTGATCTGACAACCACACAACGCGCGCAACTTATCAGCTTGCTACGCGAATTGACCGCCTCCTTCGACTGCCATCAACATTCTCTCGGCCGCACCAATACAGTATCGCACAGCATCGACACAGGTTCGCACGCCCTACTCCGGCAGCGTCCTTACCGTGTCTCAGCTTCTGAACGCCGTGTCATCGATGAACAAGTGAGCCATATGCTTCGGCGTGTCGTGATTCAGCCGTCCCATAGCCCGTGAGCGTCGCCAATCGTCCTCGTAAAAAAGAAAGCTGGTTCTATTCGCTTCTGCGTAGATTACAGAGGCCTTAACAAAATTACGCGCAAAGACGTATATTCCCTACCGTGCATAGACCATGCTCTTGACTGTTTGCAAGGTGCCGAGTTCTTTTCCTTTTTGTATTTGCGGTCTGGATATTAGCAAGTCCCCACGGCAGAGGCTGACCGCTCGAAAACCGCCTTCATCACACCAGACGGATTATACGAACTTAATGTCATGCCATTCGGCCTATGGCACACGTGTTTGTGCTACCTAGCTGATGTCGCTGTATTTTCACCTGATTTCCCGACTCACCTCCCACGACTAAGGGGCGTATTAAGCTACCTTACTAAGGCTGGCCTGCAGCTTAACATCAAAAAATGCTTCTTTGCTGCCCGTAATCTTACCATAATAGGTCAAGTCGTATCCAAAGAAGGAGTGCTTCCGGATCCTGCAAAACTACGGGCAGTTGCGGGGTTCCCCAAACCCACCAACCTGAAGACACTACGCAGTTTCGTCGGCCTCTGCTCCTATTTCTGCCACTTTGTGAAAAACTTCGCTATGATCATCGCCCCTTTGACTCAACTGGCTGGAGACAACGCCCTATCCGCCTGGTCGCAAGCATGCAGTGACGCGTTCACGACCCTTCGCCATCTGCTCACCTCTCCTCCTATTTTGTAACGTATTGACCCCACTGCCCCAACTGAGGTCCATACAGACGCTAGTGGAGTCGACGTCAGGCCGATTCTTGCCCAACGCAAATATAAATATGCATCTTTTCCCACCCCGAACCTCTACTACTACTAAATATGGTTTTGACGAATACGTCGTTGCTTATGCTTGCCGCACACTGACAAAGTCGGAGTTAAAGTACTCTGTTACAGAAAAGGAGTGTTTAGCCATACTCAGGACCCTTAAGAAATTTCGACCTTGCTTATACGGCCACCAATTTGATGTAGTGATGGACCACCATGCGCTGTGCTGACTCTCCTCTTTGAAAGACCCCTCTGGCCGCTTCGCACGCTGGGTGCTCCGTTTGCAAGAGTACGACATCCGGGTCGTGTACCACTCTAGACGCAAGCACACCGATGCCGACACTATCTCCCGCTCGCCAATTTCACCTGACGTACACAGTCTTTGCCCACTCAACTTTGTCCTGTCAGCACTTGCCATCGATGACATGCGCTCTGAGCAGAGCAAAGACGCGTGGATTTCTTCGCTTTTGGAGTTTAACGCTGATTCCTGCCACTGTTACAGCATCTAGGACACTACGGTGGCAGGCGCATCACTTTGTTATCCGCGATCAACTCCTCTACCGTCGCAACTATCTCCCCGAGGGTCGACAATGGCTCCTCGTAATACCGCGTCATCTTCGGGCTGATTTATGCGCATCGTTTCACACTGATCCCCAATGTGCCCACGGTGGCGTGTTAAAGACCTACACCCGCCTTAGGCTCCGGTATTACTGGCCTGGTATGTACACGTTCGTTCGCAAGTACGTCCGCTGCTGCCTCGACTGCTAGTGCCGAAAGTCGGTCCCTACTTCCACTGCCGCACTTTTGCAGCCGCTTCCTTGTCCGTCCCGTCCTTTTGATCGCGTCGGAATCAACCTTTACGGTCCGCTTCCCTGTACGGGGGCTGGTAACCGCTGGATTATTGTTGCAGTGGATCATCTCACACGCTATGCAGAAACCACTGCACTTACAACTGCCACTGCTCAAGACGTTGGATCATTCACACTGCGTCATTTTGTTCTTCGTCATGAGCCCTTCGGGAACTTCTTAGTGATCGAGGCCACGCGTTTCTATCTGAAGGTGTGACGTCACTCCTGAAGAGTGTCACATAATCCACAGGACCACTAGCGCATACCATCCACACACGAATTGGTTGACGGAGCGTTTTAACCGTACCCTTGGCGACATGCTCGCCATATACGTCGCGTCCGACCATTCCAGCTGGGACGCTGTGCTTCCGTTCGTCAGGTTCGCCTATAATAATGCTGCCACCCAAGCCACCACTGGTTTTTCTTCGTTTTTCTTACTGTACGACCGCGAACCTTCCTGCACCATCGATACCATTCTACCCTACCAGCCTGATTCATCAGAATGTGTTCCTGTCACTCAAGCTGCGCAGCATGCTCAAGAATGCAGGCAAGTCGCCCGCTGTCGACCACAGATCAGACACAACAGAAGCTTCGTCGTGGTGGCTCTGACCCCTCAAGCTTCCCTTCCAATTCATTAGTTTGGCTGTAGGTTCCAAATTTATATCCCGGCCTTTCTTCCACGCTGCTATCACGGTCACCTTACCGTGTTATTGTACAAACTTCCCCCGTGAACTATGTTGTAGAGCCTGTGTCGCCGTCTTCTAATCAGCGCCGTCGCGAAACTGTTCACGTAGATCGGCTCAAGCCCTTCTACGATCAATCTATGCTACCTTATGCTTAGATCGCCAGGATGGTGCCTCTTTCTTCGGGGGACAAATGTAACGAAGAAGAAGCGCTGGTTAGCCCGGCGCATCTCCAGCGTATGAAATGTAACGAAATCTTTTCAAATCAGCTTAACTGGTCTTTTGCTCTTCGTCTAGCAGATTACACCCCAATATTTCTTGCAGAATTTCTGGCCATCATTCTAGCGATTAGAAAATTGGGTACCCAGACATCGAAAGTAATAATTGTTACCGATGCGCTGTCGGTTTGTAGACATTTAACTTCTACAAATCATTCACACCTACTGAGTATATTTTCGACTCTTGTTCCAGACAATTTGTCTGAAGTCCGCTTTGTATGGGTCTCCGGTCATAGTGGAATTTCTTTAAATGAATCAGCTGACTCGCTCGCATCATTGTCACTAAATGGTCCTGTCTTAAATATCCTTCCTGATTTCGCTTTTATAACAGGTGCTAGATTTAAACGCTTTTTATTTCTAAATTGTACTAAATCATCCCTACTTTCCGCAGAGGATTTTCGACATCTAAATTTCCGGTGGAACACGAGCAAATGCCTTTCACGACAATGCGAGGTGACATTATCAAGCTTCCGTTGTAGAGATCCCCACCTAAATTTTTACCTTCATAGATCTGGTTTGTCTATAACTAACCTTTGTTCTTTTTGTAATGAACCAGAAACTATGGACCATTTCTTTCTTTCTTGCCGCCGCTTCTCCTCCCTCCGCAGAATGTTCCTAGTATTTCCTACAAGTAAACTGGGTTTAGCGCTTACTACACCAAACATTTTGTCCTTTGGTGCGTGTCAATTAGGCACAAGCCATGGGTTAATGATTTCTGCTATCCACAAGCTTATTGAAGCGTCAGGAAGGCTTCACTGCTAGGGTACCGACCGTGGGACACTTCACTTTATTTTTCCCCCCTAAATTTATGAATATGCCCTCTCAAATTTTTGTTGGCATTGAGTTGAATATTGCTTTGTAATAAATGTGCCTTTCTCCCATTTTGTTTTGTTAGACGCACATTTCAAATCTAATGTGGCCAATCCCCCCTGTGGGTACGAGCCATGTTTTGAGGCAACAACAACAACATGTAACGAAGAAGTGCCGGTCAGTCAGGCGCATCACCAGTGCTTTACGCATGGGGCCGGTTGTGACTGCTCGCAGGGTTCTGACTACCACACCGAGTTCGACCTCTCAATCCTTGCGTATCCTGTCAATAAACACCTTGACACAACGAGCAAGCACTGCTGTGATATGAAGTGAACGTTAGTATTATTGGTTTTGTATGTGATGTATAGGAGTTAATGAGGTCCACACTAAGTCTGTAAACGGCAGCGAAGTTCTGTAGATTTGAGGCAGTGTAGCAACGCGCTCGTTGCATTCTGCACCAGCGACGCGCACGCCATCGCTGGAATTCTTCGTGGAAGTATTCACCAACCCTTTGTGATGCCATTGTGAGTTGACCGTTCTTCCTCGAAGGAAAGCAGTGTTTGTGGGATGAGATATTGACCTCACTTTATTTCTCAAAAGACCCCTTAAAGACGAATAATGTTATTACATAAATTCTGGGTACACAACATATGCATTTATGAATGAGTGGCGCCTTCTGGCAACATATCGGATATCTTTTTTCTTCCTGAATATTGGTATTGAGTACAGAGTTCGTGACCTAATATAGTCGGCCAACACTGAATTACGGGCAGCAGGCGTCGTTTGTTGCATCAGCGCCCGAACACAGGACTAGGAAGGAGAAGTTTGGCACGTGACTCGCTTTCTTTTGAAAGCTAGTTCAGATTTCATAAACCGATGCAACATGTCCGGCTGCAGTAGTATCACACACGTAATATAAATAAATACAATAGACTGCTATGGTCCACATATGACGTGTGCTGTCGGAACTAGATGCACACGAAGCCATATGCAGCTCGGGGTGAACCGAACTTTCATTAATCTACCTGGTACTGGCCACTTATTACTAAGCAGTTCAATCAAAGTTTACTATTTTATGTTCTTTCATTGTTCTGATTGTCAGTGAAATTTGCACTTTTAGATGGACAATAAACATTTCTTTCGGGTATTTGTAAGTCTCGTCCGCTAAAGGGCCACCCAAAAAGGTGTTACCAGAGTTTTCAAATTGAGAAAAAGATTGGTACATCTTGAACAAATTGTGATGAACAGGTGATGGCAGTTTTGTCCCCCTTGCGGCAGACGCATTAGAATTGAGATGGAAGAATAAATGGAGGGTTCACAAAGATTGTGCTGCGCGTCAAAACTCCACAAGTGGGGAAATGTTAGGCGCCCTGTCTGGCGGCGTCTCATCTGTCGAAATACTATAATTGCCGCAAATGAGACAGGCACCAAAAGGCTCACACATGGACGACGACAAGGGCGACACTTCAGCTCTTCGAAGTACCGCCCTTGTCGTCGTCTGTGTATCGACCTTCTTGTGCGTGCCTTACTCGCAGCAATTACCTCTTTCATCAGTCATCAACCAGGCTAAGAAGCTGTTCTCTTGAAGCACACATCTGCCCACGTTGTTGCTCTAGGGCGTTCACCAAAGTTTATCAGTGTCTAATACAACCAGCACAAAAGCTGTGGCGTCCTGGTTTCGCCCGATAATACGTATAATCACGGTAAAACGTAGGCGCGTGGATAGCACCTTCACTAAACTCCATCCGCAAGCTCTTGCACTTTGTCTGCTATGATTCCATATACTCGGCTGATCGTCGAGCCCACCACAAAAACGCCGGAAGGAGGCGCGAACGCCGAAGCCGGAAACAATGCGAGTACGTGCGCCTTATCCGGATGTGGGCTTCCTCCCGTTTCTCTCACTCTTTACCGGATCTTCATAGAGCCACGCCTATCAGTTCTGCTACCCTGACCAAACAAAAGAAAAGCCCTAGAACGATAGATAGCGAGGCGGAATTGCGCCACAGCTTTTGTTCAACGCAGTGCTTGTGTGACGCGGTCGAGATACGGGCCGCTCATGAACGCACACTCTCAAAATATTGTGTTGATTAGTGCTTGCTGCCTATTTGCTTTCAACGCGTCTCTTATCACTCTATTACCGTCTCCTAATTGTTCACAAAATATCTGCGTGCTGACGGTGTTGAGCACCCTTGCATCATGAGGCCTGTTCATGTGTTCTAGTGCTTGTCACCCTGATTGTACAGCCATGGGAAATTGAATAGAAGTGTTACCTAATTGCGCATGCTATGATCCGTGCATATATTATGAGTTGTGTCATTGGGCTACTGATTTCGCTCAGAATTTGGCTCCGATGAAAGCCGCTTTCCTTATTTGTTTGGACTCCGTGACAGCTACAGAGTGCAGCACGCTATAATTATGACAGACAGACAGACAGACAAAGAACTCTATTAAATAGGTCCTGAGAAGCCCTGCCCTAGGGCAGAGCTGCGGGCCGCTCCCACGTGGGGACGGGTAGGCCGAGCCTAACCGCCGCAGCCCAAGTTTGTCGTGACAGTTCTGAGCTCTGGATGGCAGAGCTCCATTCTTCTTCTGTGATGCGATTGGGCCCCTGTAACGAGGGACATCTCCAGAGCATGTGTTCTAGATTGCTAACAGCCGCACAGTCGGGGCAAGTAGAGCTAAAAGCCTCCGGAGTGATCGCAATGAAAAAGGCCCGGTTGGGATAGGACTTAGTCTGAAGCATGCGTAATGTGGACGACAGAGGTCTAGCCAGTTTTCTATGAGGTGGAGGATAGGTCCTCCTACCCAGGTGATAGTGCTTAGTGATTTCGTTGAAAGTAATGAGAGTGTCCCGAAACTGGAGAACCCCGGCCTCTGAGCTCGCCCCTGCTCCCGCGCGGTGGGTTAGTGCGCGCGCTTGGGAGTGGGCGATGTCATTGAGATTGGGCAAGGAGTAAGCTGGAGGCCGAGGTGCGCCGGAAACCACGTGATGGTGTGCGTAGAGATGATCTTGTTCTTGAGAATCTTGTGAGCCTCCTCAGCAATGGACCCTGAAGCGAAAGCCCTGACTGCCGATCTCGAATCAGTGAAGATTTGTGTTTTGCTGCTGTCTAGGAGTGCCATAGCAATTGCGACCTGCTCCGCTCTGGATGGAGTTGAGCACTTCAGGGAAGCTGCATTCACTATCTGTCCGTTGTGATCAACTATGGCAGTGGCGAAGTTAGACGACTATCCATAATGGGCTGCGTCGACAAAACATGCCGAGTGGGGATAGTCGTTTATACTCTTGAGGAGAGCGAGGGCTCTGGCCCTGTGTCTGCCTACGTTGTGTTGAGGATGAACATTACGAGGAAACGGTGTGACTCGTATATTATTCCTTTGATCTTCTGAGATTTAATAGTTCCGTTCTTCTATGAGTATAGGGTTGATCCCAAGAACCAGCCAGGATCTTCTTTCCAGCCGGGGTGCAGGCATAGACGGGCCAGTTGGGCCGACGCCTGGGCCTCAATTATCTCGTCTAAAGTGTTATGCACTCCTAGTTGCATAAGGAGGTCCGTGCTCGCCCGTAACGGAATGCCTAGTACTCATTTTGATACTCTTTCCTGATGAGCGTGTTAAGTTTTTTTCCTTTTCGGAGTTATACCAATTGTGCATGGCTGCCACATAAACTATGTGACTCATGAGGAAGGTGTGGAATAATCTGAGGAGGTTTTCTTCTTGAAGGCCTCCACGCCTATTCGACACTCTGTTGATGAGCCTGATCATGTTCTCGGTTTTGGCTGTGAGCTTGTTGAGCGTCGTATTGTTACTGCCATTGGATTCGATGAACATGCCCAGGACCCGAATGGTATCTACTCTGGGGATGGTTACAGCCGCTTTTAGTGTAGAGTTTTATGTCTATTTCAGCCAACGGTGTCCAGCTTCTAGGTTTGGGACCTCTCCTGACTGGCCTGTAGAGGAGGAGCTCAGACTTGCTCGGGGAGCATCTAAGCCCCGTACTTTCCAGGTACATCTCTGTTGATCTACAGCCTCCTGTAAGCCTAATTTAACATCTACTTCGCTTCCTCCGGTGCACCAGATTGTTATGTCATCGGCGTAGAGCGTGTGATTGATCTCTTCTATGTTGGACAGACTTTCCGATAGTTTATTCATGACAATGTTAAAAAGGTAGTGGTGAGACTACCGCTCCTTGTGGCGTGCCTCTGGGGCCCAAACTGAAATTGTCAGACTGGAAGTCACCAATTTTGAGCGTGGCCTTGCGATCCCTGAGGAATGAGCTTATGTATCTGTGGAAGGCTTCTGCCCAAATTGAGCTCTGAGATGGAGTTCAGAATGTGCGTATGGAAGACATTGTCAAACGCCTTCTCCAGGTCTAGGCCTAAGATGCCTCTTATATCTCTTGTGGTATTGTCAATGATTTGACACTTGATGAGCTTCACCACGTCCTGCGTTGACAAGGCCGGACGAAAGCCGATCATGTTGTAGGGAAACAATCCTTGTTGCTCGATGCGCTTGGAGATGCGGTTGTTTATGATATGTTCCGCCACCTTTCCCAAGCAGGACGTAAGTGAAATGGGTCTGAGGTTTGTGAGACTTGGGGGTCTTCCAGGCTTTGGGATGAGGACGACCGAGGCCATTTTCCAGGACTGCGGGACCACCCCTCGTTCCCATGTTCCATTTATC
This sequence comes from Dermacentor silvarum, assembly GCF_013339745.2. NCBI lineage: Eukaryota > Metazoa > Arthropoda > Arachnida > Ixodida > Ixodidae > Dermacentor > Dermacentor silvarum. Next base: position 25,089 of record NW_023605853.1, read on the forward strand.
TCTTCTGTCAACCGTTCTATGGAACCATCGTCCAGGTTTCTGAGGGCCCGGTTGGAGATGTCATCAGGACCAGGGGCTGACCTGCCATTTAGTTTCTGGAGGGCTTCCCTTACTTCGCATGACTTTAACGGGACATCTAGTTCGGGGCAAGATGAGCCTTTGTAGGGCGGATAGTCTTCTTCGCTCGAGCTGCCCAGTGGCAAGTACTTGCGAGCGAGTCTTTCAAGTACGGTCTCAACCGTCTCTGATTGTGATGCGATTCATGTGATTGAGAGAAGAATGCTTAAATAGAATTTCTATCAGGACTGCCTTCCGTTTTTAGCTTTCTTCTCCTTTCTGTGTTACTTTATTATTCTTTTTTTTTCATTTGCCCACAATAATTGCCAGATTTTTCTATCCATGTCCCTCTAGATTCTGTGTTCCACTGATGATTTCTCTACGCTTTATTGAGAAAGAATGACGCTTCCCAAAAAAAAGTGCGATACGTAATTTAGTTTCCTCACTAGCATGGTTCTCATCTTTGGGTGCTGAGTTTTCAGGCGACGGCATATTTAAAAGGCCGCCACGCAGCGATCCTTTATATTTCGTTATTTTCCTTCCTTTTTAATTTACATTTGACGTTTTATTGTAACCCGATCGCACATACTGCATTATCTTATATAGAGTATTGCGTTTTCGTAACCTCTTCGTATTCGCGCAGTTATGTGCGTCTCCTGTCCTGCAGTTTTATTCTGACCTTCAGCACCCAATTTTTGTCTCTCCATCTAGTGCTGTATCTTTTCCTTTCTTTTTCTTATGATCCCTGACTCCATGAGCTGAATTGGGTTCAATCCTCCGAATACAACAGGCTCAGCGGTTCCTTTGCCATAGCGATTGAGGCAGTGAAATGCGGCGCCACTTAAGCAAACTGGGAGTGTACAGTTGTTGCGACAATTCCAGCCGACGGACCAACCGTCACTTGCACTTCACTTCTCGAAGATTGAGCACCTGAAAGAACCCTTTGCGATGTGTTGAACGCGATTTAAACCGCGGATCCGTAACTGCAAGGAGGTGCCGACACAGTGCAACACATTTCTTTCGCATTTAATGCTAATTCGCCACTGATTCTTTTTTTTTCATTCCGCGTCCCATCGAAATGCGCTCACGGTAGCCGCAAATCGAAATCGTGACCTCGTGCTACGGCAGCAACAGGTGGTGCTTGGGTTCACGCTTGACCATCACCAGCGCATGAAGGCTTTCCCGAGGAACTGCCGCTGGCTTTGCAAATTAATCGGCAGCTTCAATGATAGAAACAACACATGTACAAAACAACGGGTTTAATTGCTCTTTATTAAATGCACACATGACGAGAAAAAAAAATTAAGGGACATACTCTTTGGCACTGGTTTCAGTTTGGCATTTAGCACACAGTGGCAGTCTCAAAACAACCAGTACTTTTTGATCTCTTACAATGACTTCTTTTTTTTTGAGTAACAAGTCACAAAAACAAAATTAATCGTAATATGTCCGAAAGGTTATACAAAATGCAGAGAACAAACAAAGAAAATGAGATGCATCCTACAATCTCTTAGTATACTATTGCACTCTGTACACATGATGTTCGCCTGCCCAAGCAGAGAGTAATAACAAAGTGGTGGTTTTATTGCAGCTTGTCACGTTGAAGAGCAGCGCCCTTTTTTTTTGCGCGCGGCGGAGTTCGTCGTAGGAAAGCGTCGTTCCTCGCACGATATGGATACGACGTGTACAGGGTGCAGGGTAAGCATAGTTTGAAATGTGATTATGCACAGCTCTCGCGGAGGACGACTGCAATAACTTAAATCCTTCAAATTCAGTTTCTGAAATGAGGCGAAAATGCATCCACTCGAGATTGTTAGTACTGCTAGCACGTACGACTATGGGCGGAGCCTGGGTGAAGCTCGCGCTCTATACGCCTCGTGGTTCGCGTCGATTGTTGACTAAGCGACTTGCGACGAATGAACAACGGAGGACTTTAAGGTCGCAAGAGGTGTTTTTTTTCCCATACACAGCATTTAAGCATGATATACGCTCCACCTAGGAGAAACCGGACTCTAGGCTACCTCGTCCGCGGCATTACTTCACAGAAATACTTCCAAGATGTATATTCCTCACGGACCTGAATAGCTCGTTCGCCGCAGTGTAGAGAAAGGCACATATGAAACACAGTCATGTGATTGAGTGAAATGGGATGTTCTATATGCATTTTTTTCTTTTTGCTTGTGACCTGGGAATAAGAAATAAGTAGATATACAATATATCTTTGAAGGTGATGTAACTGACGAACTCCTTTTTGACCACCCACATTCATAGCAGATCAGTAAGCGGTGTTTTGGTGAACGAGGCAGGGAGCGTAGCCTGTCTGGTCGAAAGTTGATTATATGTGCGAATAATTTTTGCTTAGAGTAAGACTTTTCACAGCACTGCAGTGTGAAACTATTAGGGAAGAGGACAACATAATCCAGATCCGTTAGCTTCCTTGACCTGTTTGATCACGTAATGCTGGAAAAAAAATCATTTTCTGACTCATTATGGCATCCTTCCACCCTGTTCGTTGCCCGGCAGCGCCTATCTTTCCAAAACGCCGTTTCCGTTAAGTAAGGACACTTCTTTGTGTTTTCTATATCAGTGGCAATAATGACGCTAATTCCTCCCTTGACGAGGTAACCAACAATGACTATCAGCGGTGGACCTCGTTCTCTTCTCGCTGGCGTAGGCTAGACATGCAAGCCATCATGAAGAGCACTGTTTTTCTAGTAAAAGGTTACCAGTAGACAGTGATTATTGTTAGGCTCTTTTTGCACGCATCCTCGTTCACGTATAGAAACAAGGTTTAAAATTATCGATTTCGCAGCTATCTCATGATATTTTCTCATTATAAATGAAAAGAAAAAGACACCCAACTTGATAATGCACTTCGTGGTGCTTTTCGACTTTGTATCCCCACATTGCGTCAGAGCTTGACGAAGCTCCTTCGTCATTGGTCCCCAGAAACCATGAAATGAAGAGCGCATTTCCAGTTTTTCTTTTCCAAACGACGAGATTTCCCAATGCCGATCGTACGCAGTCTCGCTAAGAGGACTGCCAATATTAGCTGTCACAATGACACACAATAACGGAGGGAGCTACAGCGTTGGACTACCAAGTTCCGTTGCATACGTTAGACGGGGCGAGAGAGAAATGCATACTAAACGCAGACATGACGTCCACGTATGTACGTGACAGCTCCTTTTGTTTTTCTTTGTTTGCGGTGAAAACAAGTAAAAACAAAGAACAGACAAGAAACACATACAACGCACATGCGGTCCGTTTCAAAACGACCATACGAATCGCTACGAATGTCTCTTCCCTAATGCATTTCGAGAACCTCTCCAGATGCCGTTCCGCCGCCACAAACTATTTTCCCCGACGACGTCCCTTCGGCGGAGTCTGTCGTCGTTCTCGCCAGCTCTGTCCTACCGCTTTCATCGTGAAGGTTGGCTCCTTCCTCTCCTGTCCTTCTCTCCCACTGGGGTCCCTCCTTTCACCGCTCCTCCCGCTGTTATACGGGGGCACCACCGCGTGCCTGTCCGATGAACTCAGGGCTCGAGCTTGATGCGCCGGAAGCAGCGGTTGGGCAGCGAGTCGCTGATGTCCTTCACGTTGGCCACGTCCCTCTTGAGCTGCTCGATCTGTGCCTCGTAGTCGTGCATCCAGCCCTGCTGCTGCTGGCGCGCGGTGCGCAGCTCTTCCAGCCGCTCGTCGAGCTTGGCCTTCTCCGCCTCGCGCTCAGCCTCCATCAGGCGTCGCTCCAGCTGGTCGAGCCGGCCTGGGTCCACGCTGTCCACGTTCGCTGCGCAGAAAGAGCAAAAAAAGTGTTGAGCGCACACTGTGCGACCGATACAGGCACTCTCGAGACAGCGTTGAAAACTGTCATCTGCAGAAGTGTGGACAGCTGGGCTAGGTGGTAGTATAATATCCGTGGCATTGAAGCCCAAACAAAGACACACACAGAAAACCGAGACACAACAAGCGCATACTAGTTAAACTAGTCTGCATATGTTTTTGTTTGCGCTTCAATACCACGTATAGGGATCCCCCGTATAGGGATCCTCTTCCTCTCGTTTTACCGCCTAAGACCGCTTGGTGGTGCAACCACGGCTCGGTCGCGCCGTTGTATGCTGGCATCCTAATATGAATTCGGAGTGTAGATGAAAGAGCGGAGAGGTGTCCAAAAAGCGTCACGTGACATCGCTGCGAAGCTTTTACGAGCGGCGCACAACTGTGGCTGAGACTTTTGATGGAGTGATTGGCTGGCTGACCGAATGGTTTGGTTTAACGTCACAAAGTTACGCACGCACACACCCAGGATAACGACGCATTATTCTGTATGTGGGATCGTGTTTAGAGCCGTGCATTCAAACCCCAACCACGATCACGAACTACTTAGACTGCGGGCAATCATTAATTGGATTGCCTAATTCGACCTGCATTAAAGTGAACACGGTATAGGTGCTACCATAATGCACAATCTTTCCGTAAGACTTGGTCACCTTTTTCGGTACTAGATTTTAGGAAATCATAGTGGTAGGAACACGCGGGCGAACAGAAGGAAGAAGGCATACGAGCTCTCGCGTGTCGTCTTCATTGCCGTCGCTGCCGAAGAGATGAAGAAGAAGAAGCTTCTAGGTTTTGCCGAGAAGACGCTTTAAGTGGGAATCTGCCGGTCAAATTGACAAAGCTTTTCACACTAAAGAACGGTTACCCGCCGTGGTTGCTCAGTGGCTATGGTGTTGGGCTGCTGGGCACGAGGTCGCGGGGTCGAATCCCGACCACGGCGGCCGCATTTCGATGGGGGCGAAATGCGAAAACACCCGTGTACTTAGATTTAGGTGCACGTTAAAGAACCCCAGGTGGTCCAAATTTCCGGAGTCCCCTACTACGGCGTGCCTCATAATCATATCGTGGTTTTGGCACGTAAAACCCCATAATTTAAGTTTTTATTTTTAAGAACGGTTCATGATTGGCCATCGTCTCGGATCACGTCGGTTATCCTGACTGCATGGTCAGCACAGGAGCACTGGTCAAGTATGAACCGCCCTTACCCATGTGCAGAGCTCCGCGAATTCGATGTACGGCCACGTGCGGTCAAAAACTTCTTTGTCTAAGTACCATCCGAAATTGTACGCTCACCGCGGGGATGATCTCGTTATCACGAGGATAGTTATCATGAGTGGCCGTCGTTCTGGCGAGCGCCTCACGACAGCGATCGACGCGGCGATGACCAATGCCGAATGGCTTTTACACTAAGGTTTTGCGAATACGGGCCCTGGGGCCCAATTCACGAACCTCTGGTTCGTAACTGCTGCTTGCCATTGGGCGGCCTCTCCCGCTAATAATACGTCCAAGTTTACGATTGGCTCGCGTCTTCTATTACCAACAATACGAGCCCTGAGTGTTTGCTGTGGGAAGCGACAGCTAAAGCGGCTCAGCTTTGCACCAGTGTAAAGTAATTCTTGTTGGGTTGAATGGGGCTTAGGGAAGAAAGAAAAGGAGGGTGGCAGACGTATGTCGCTTGTGGCTGTCTCTCTGGTGTGGGGACGCATAGGCAGAGAGATATGAGTGGGCGAGGAGAGAGAAAGGAAGACACATGTCAAATCAAGAAATGGTTGGAGCTATTACCGTTCGGAGCGAACGACCCGCAGCATCACCGACCTCGAAAACAGACAGAAGGGCATAGCTAGCTGCGAAAAGATCGGTTTGACAGAGCGTCTTGTGTGCCTCGGTATAAGCATGACATGGGCCTAGAGGTAAAAGAATATGATACGAGCCCACAGTTCGCAGCACATACCTAGGGCCCTGAGGATTTCGTTGACCGTGGCCAGCGCAGCTCTGACTTTGTCCGAGGCCTGCTTCGCACCTGTCCTGGCTTCGTTGGCTTTTTCCAGGGCCTGCGCAGTATAGGGCACGATGAAATGTTAAAAAGTGTGGAAAAGTCTTCTTTTTTTCTGGGTAAACACTAGAAGTGTCAATATACGATAAAAATGTGAGCATTAAAAGCATTCTCAGTAACATTTAATGTGACAGCAGGTCGGAAAAAGAAACGCACCATGCAAAGGTACACTGAATTAAGCGACATTCACTGGTCCTCGTTCTTATGCACTTGTGTTTGTTTTCGGACAGCTGGTAAACACTTTATAAAGACGTGTGACCTATGTTCATTCAGTGCGCGTAGCACACTTATGTCAATGCGTAGTGAGTTGCACTGGTCGGCTGTTTAGAGTCGTGCAATACCAGGCACACGACAGTAACGCAAATAAAGCATAAACACTAATATACGATGCAATGCAGCGAGTGCATAGGCCCGGATGTTGTGTGGGGAAAAAGGAATACCAGGGGCACATTGCCTGTTTTTCCGGTGCATCTGCCAGCAACGTGCCTTCCCCCCTCGCATACACAGTCGGCACGTGATGCACCATAATGGTGCATAGACGGCTCAACTACATGCCACGCAATTGATGTTATTAATAGGGGGTTGGGCTCTTGTACAGAGGCACTCACCTCCTTAGCGAGTGCCTCGTCCCCACGGGCCTGCTCCTCGAATTGGCGCATGCGCGCATCAGTGTCCTCGACTTTGCGCGCCAGGTCCTCGGCTTCGTCTCCCAACTGGCGCGCCGACGTCTTAGCGTTGTCCGCTTCATCACGCACATTGATCGCGTCCTGCGAAACGAAGACAGTACACCAGTCACGCGCGAAAAAGTAACTCGCTTGTGTCTGCGAAACAACCGCAGATAAAGTTTCAGTTGCGACTTCTTTGCCGATGTCTTTCGCTTCTGGAAGACCGCCGCTTACATTGGCAACTAAAGAAACATTGGCAACTATCACAGATACAAAAATTAGCGTAGCTAGCACTGGAGGCCAATGCTGAACAGACAGCGGAGCTGATTGGCACCTAGCTAGTCATGGCTTTTGGGCTAGGCTAAGCACTACCAACTCATCCCCAGCATTTTCCGGAATTTATTGATTATTGAACAATTATCGATTAGATATTGATTTGCTATCGATTGCCTATCGCAAGGTATTGGCCGCGTATTTGGGCTAGGCTAAGCACTACCAAGTGATCCGCAGCATTTTCAGGAATTTATTTATTATTGATCGATTATCGATCAGCTATTTATTGGCTATCGATTGGCTATCGATGACTGACTAAGTTTAAGTAGTCCCAACCATGCTTATCTAGACTTAACCAGGATCAGCTTCGCTAGTTCACAGGGGTATGTGCCATTGCGATTGGACCCTTTCTGCACAACCTCCAAAATCGGCCCACATTTTCTCTTCGCGAATCAGGGACGAACGGCCGGCTTAAACAGCTCCGCTGTTTAAAGAAAGGCTAACAAGAGCCTATTATGCAATTTCTCCTCCCAACAAGACTTGTGCTACACAGGTGCGGCAGCATATATACGGACCACCGATTCGCAACTCGTCGCGTCTCGCATCGCGGGCGAGAGAGAGCTCGTTGGCCTGTGGCACATCGTAACGCGCGTGTTCCTGCATGCGCACGACACACGCGCCTGCTGTATTCACGCACCAAAACCCGCAGCGAGGTCACAGGCTCGAACGAAGAAGGCGGCGGAATGTACCTTCGACGCCTGTTCGGCGATCCTCTGCGCCTCCTTTGCGATGTCGCTGGCAGCGTTGGCGTCGGCCTCGGCGTCCTTGAGCGCGCCCCGGGCGTCCCGGGTCTTGTTCTCGGCCTCCTCGATGAGCGCCTGGATCTCCGGCACGCGTTCCAGCGCCGCCGACGCTTTGTCCTTGCTCGCTTTGACGTTCTCGTCGAACTCTGCGCGATTCGACACCGCCGTCAGCTCATCGCCGTGGCAAAGCTTCGGTTGACGTCGAAACGCATTCGATCCACTTCGCTCAACGTCGCCACTATTCATGGTCAATGGTGACGCCTCGCTAGCCGCGCTTACACGGATACGACATTGGAGCATCGCAGGCACACCCTCAACATCAACGCTCGCGTGATGACGTTCGAAATATGCTCGCGTCTGTATTTAGCAACCACATCTGGGGCATCTGATTGGAGGAAAGCAAACGCCAGACGCCTTGCTTTCGCTCTCTCCCCATTGATCCCAGGCAATGAATTCATGAAAGGTGACTTCTCAGTCTACCCCCGGCTGGCGCACTAAGGCTGAGCGCATCGTCCTCATTTACATGAGTGCGATGTGCCAGAATTATGATGCGACGCGCAACTGTCGCGTTCATGTAAAAGCGGCTAGTGAGGTCTGACCGCACGGAACGCATTTGGACGTGTAAGCCTCGCCTCACAATGCGCGTTCTCGGGTATAGTCAATCTCCGCATATTATTTTTACTTGGTAAAACAGCGACAGCTGGAATCCAAATGCAAAAGAGCGGCCTACGTTGGCCTGGCGCGTCAAAATAATAATAAATAAGCCGCTAGACTTAGTTGGCACTTTATTTTAACACCGATTCATTGCGAAGAACGTACCTCTGAGCACCTTGAGCGTGTTCTGGGCTTCCTCGAGAATCCTTTCGCCCTCGGCGGCCGCCTCCTTCGCTTTAGCGAACGCCGTGTCCACCTCAGCCAGCAGTCCGTCGGTGATCTAAAGGAATGCGGGTACAGGAGGGAGGTAAAAAAAAAAAAAAAGAGGAGAAACTGGCAGTCACTCTGGGACCTGTGCTATTCTAAGTTGCGCGATGCACGCTGCAACGCTAACGTGTCACCATCTTAACGTTGTCTGGCGAATGAGAGGACGCTCATGTCACTACTTCCTCTCTACATAGTCATATTCGCACTTCAATTGCGCCTTGCTGCGCGCCATCATTCAAATAACATAAGCCGCCGAAAGTAACATTTACATTCCTTCGGTATGTGGGCTCGGTGCGTAGCGACCTTTGGCAGCCCCCTATAAGTGAAGGGCTGAAATACGGGTATTTCTTCATTATCAATACCAGAGTTTATTTTAGCTTCTGTGTTCTTGGTATAGGCACTCTACACGCAGTCTTACCTATGCTCCGCTATAGCGCTCTTTGCTATTGAAGCAAAAAAAAATGTAAATAAATTATATACTCAAGCATGAAGTCAGGTGACCGTTTTGGGTGCAGCACCGTGCTCTCGCACGGTTATCGAACTTCTGCGCCATTGCAACCATGAAAACAAAAACTCCTCCGGACAGGGCAGCTATATAGTCTCACTTCAGACGGCCTTTTATTGTATGAACGAGTGGTATAGCAGAGAACAACTATAGCTAAAAGAACATGGCATCCTTGGAAGGCGTATAAGCTTAGGCCCACGGCGAATACCCACAATAGTATGGCCATAGTCGTCCAATAAGAGCGTTCCGTGTTGAAACTGTGCTACCGATGCCCGCTGATTCTTCTGTCCTCGTCTATCTGTATCGTATATGCCAGGCGTACAGAAATAGGTTGACATTAACGGCATGGCAGTGGTGTGCGGCAGTCCATTGATCCTATTCTCGTTGTTCACTGACGGCACACATAAGTGTGCACACACCACTACAGCACAATGCGTCGAAGCAGCCTGTTCGCGTGCACATCTTTCATTGCTGCGGCAAAAAAGTCTCTTTGTGTGCGTTCCCACAACCGTCCTTTCAGGATGTGCCGCTATGCGTTGCGTGGGAAAGCGCACTGTAGAACATCTCTCTTACCGCGATTGCGCTCCCGGACGACCACATCAAGAGAGGTGTCCGACTACTTCGTTCGAGCAGCCAACGTGTGCGTTACGCGTTTGAAGTGCAGAACGACGCTTTCCTATAGGTGCGACGTCCGCATTGCACCGTCCCTGAAACGGTCGCAAGATCACTTCGGAAAGTAACGAACTGGGGCTACATTCGCGAAGCTTTTTGTTCGTAAGTGCTTTTTTCCCCATTGGCCAGTCCCCTTTGCTAATAATCTGCCCTGCAACACGATTGGACAGCGTTTGCTATTTCAAACAGTTCTATACAGTGCAAGCACATTTTTGTTAATGCCGACCCTAGTGCTAACAGTTGTCGCACAGCGCGGTGGGTTCCACCATTTTCCTCTCGCTCTCTCTTTGACACTCTCTGGGCCATCATGCTACGAATGAACTATGACGGGTAGTGGACGTGCCCCGCTGGGACAGTAGACAATGTCGTTCAAAGACGACTTTACTCGGCTGTGAACGGCGCAAGATATGTGTGACGGCGCTTCGAAAAGCTGAGTGTTTAAAATCTGGAATAGACAAGAATGGACAAGTTTCACGGAACGGACGCAATAGGGCTCTCTTCTGCGCGCTAAGTCAGGGCGGAGGCCAAGGGAACTTTTAAAGCACGAACGCTGGCAGTTCGAGAGCCATTGGCGACTCCTTGCGGCTTGCGCACGCAAGAAATATAGAGGTGGCGGCATTGCAGAGTCCAGGAGCTAGACGCAACCAGATTGCTTTTGAAACCACATATTCGGTAAAACTCTCTAAAATTTTGTATTTGCTTTTTACCTAGCTGTGATCATTTTCTGCGGGCGCTCGAGATACTGTGCCTCGACGTATATAAGCGAGTCTCCTGAACTCCACTCTGCTTCTTCTCGTTTTCTTGGTTCTGATTGCTTCGCGAGCCACTCAGTGCTTGTTTGTGTTCAACTGTTCGACGACAACTGCTTTTGCGTTGCGTCGTCACTCGCGTCGACCCGTTACCGCGTCGCCTTTTTTGTCGATTGTAAAACCGCAGCAGATTTACTTTGAAAAGAATAAGTTTCAAGACTGGCGTGATTGAAGAAGAATCGTTCTTGCGACTGAGGTGATAACACGCCCGCTAATCGAGTTCCAAAGTTCTAAACTGAGTTTTGGACTCCGGCCGCAGCGAACTTGTGAATTGCGTTCCGCGAGGAATTTACGTTTACGCGAGCTATCGCAACGCCACCGTTCCGCACTTTGTCTTTTGTAATCCTGTTTACGCTAACTTGTAAACGCGCGCTACGGACAGTACGAAATCAAAGGAACAAGTACAACAAACACAACATACGTTTATTGGAAAGTTAACACAATATATACAGAGATGCGATAGAAATTACGTAGGTCAGGCGGGACAATGCCTAGACGTACGGCCGGCTAAGAACGCACGGTAATCTAGTTCGCAAAGCAGGCAGGGGCGTAACAAAGCTTGCTGCTGGGCTAGTTGGTTCAAGGTAGATAGTAAAATTAAAAGAGCGAAGAAAAGCATACGGACAAGACTGAACAACACAAGTGCTCTACGAATGACAATAGAAACCTGCCACGTTACTGCAGCAGCTGCAAGTGATCGCTGTCTTTTGATAATCGCACCATTATTTCCCGTATAACGGGGACAAGTACACGCGGGAAATAATCGAAACAGCCGAAATACGTTCGGATGAAGAAGACTTGCGTCATTGTCCTTATCGGGTACAGAACTCTGGTATGCCTTGCACACGCTCCTTGACCACATGCATGCTATCTTGGCATTTCCTAGGTATATCACGTTAATCTTTCACTGAATGTCAGTTGGAAACGTATCGCCGTGTTTCTTGCGCTCGTTCCTTTGCCCATACCCTGTCCGTACTACTGCAAGTTTAATACGAACTACTAACTATGCGGCCTCGAGAGCGAAGCGCACTCAACTCCACGCGCGGTTGCTTGTTATACACACTGCAGGGCATTTGTCCGCCATTTAAGAAGTAAAGTCTTGCACGTGGAGTTACAGTGAGACTGCCGTGCGCACTTGCGCAAACATCCGAAACAGTGAGGAAACACGCGTACCTGCTGTTGGCGTTGTGCTTCGGCGAGGAGATCCTCGGCCTCCTCGCGTTGCGGTCCCACCCTCTCCAGGACGGCGGCGTGCTTGGCCAGCAGCTCGTCGGCTTCCTTTTGGATGCGACCAGCCTGCGACGGTCCAGGAGACAGTGAGGCTTTTTCTTTTGCCCCGAACCTCTGTCGAGCCTATACTTGACTCTATTACAACGTCGCTCGAAGGAGCCACGCACTACATATTACCACTCGAGCACATTTTACTCTCGCATGGTGGAACAAGCCACACCGTGGTCTCTTGAAAAAGAAGCAAATTCAGTCCTCGTAGCTTACGATTCATATTGCAGGCTCCGGCACATTGGCTCCTGGCTGCAGTCGGTGTCCTAAGCGTGAACTTACGTACACACAGAAACCACAAGGCAATGTAAAGCGTGTTCTGTCACAGAAGCGTTCGAAGTTATAGTGACGACCAATGTCGAGTGTTCCTTTCCGATTTCCGCATTCCGGGCAGACGTGAGAAATAGTGACAAAAGCGCGGGCAATTCCCAACCCGCTGATGACCCGCTAAGTACGTGAGCAAGGCTGAGACTGTGCGAATCTGAGGCGAAGTCTGCTATCTTGTTTGGTCCTGCAATGTGACATTAAAGCGCATTTTCATACACGCGCCCCGCTGTATGAATTCAATTTTCTTCAGGGTGAAATTTTACTGCCGCCACAGAAAAACTGCTCTTTAACCATCCTTCGAGCTTGTCGTGTTTTTTTTTTTTTTTTTTTTTTTTTTTTTTTTTTAAGAGGACATTATCCCCGACAAATATAAAATTTCCTTTTGTCTCAAGTGAAAAGGTATATGTCTCCCTAAATCGCACCGTGTTCTGAGCATTCGACATCGCTGGAACGAGCCAGTGAATTTGCAGGCGACAAGCAACATATGGAGGCAAAGTAAAAGCGTTACGCGACAAAATCAAAAAGAAATAAAATGATTCTTTAGATTGCGGGGTTTAACGTCCCGAAACTGCAGTGTATGGGCCACGAGGGACGCCGTAGTGAAACACTGGTTTAGATTTTACCACCTGGGGTCATGTAACTTAATTAAATTCTGGGGTTCTACGCGCCACAAGCGCGATCTGATTATGAGCCACGCCGCTGCCGCGACCGAAATTCCGCGACGTCGAGCTCGGCAGCGCAACGCCATGGCTAATCGACTACCGCGGTGGGTCGGGGTTTCTCTGAAGTGGTCCTAAACCAAAGTACGCGAACGTTTTTGTTTTAAATTTCTACCCCGTCTGAATGCGGCCTCCGCGGCAGGGTATCGAGCCCGTGACCTCGTGCTCAGCATCAGAGCGCCGTAGGCTTTCTTGATTCAAAGCATAGCACCGTGCTTCAATTGCAACGGAGGCAGGCGCGACTTAAAATAACGCCTCTGAAATGACGTAGACGGCTGAGAAATTCAAAAAGGTGTGGCACTGAATGACGTCACGCAGTACGTGACGTCCGCTCCTGCATTCTATACTAGGCTTGCACTGCAAATGCAGGTTGAACTTGCGCGACGTTCGTGCAGTAAGACCAAGTAGCATTCACGTACGGTCATTCGGCCGAGGCGACGATGTCGTGCAGCACAATTACGGTGCCATCGCACATTGAATAAACTACGTGCAACGGTCAGGTAAGCAGGCGGCTGAAACCGAGGCTGACAGAAAATTATCTCGGGGCAGCAGTGACTTCTGAACCACAGAGCCGTGAGGGTCGCGTCACGGGCTGATGTACAGAAAAAGTGCGCTGCTAATGCGTTAAAACGTATACTGTCAAACTATACAAAAAGACCCAATTCCGAGCCGTCGCCAGACACGCGATAAGCCAAGCCAAGCCAACACATACCTCGTCGATGATTTCTTGTGCCTTGCGGGAAAGCTCGTCGGTGTCGATCTCCGGCATCTGCACCGACGAGGCATCCGACAAGACTCTCAGGGCATCGTCGTACGCCTTGCGCACTTCCTCCCTGGCCTCCTCGGCCATCTTCTTAGTGCGCAGCATGAGGTCCATGATCTCGCGCATCCTGCGTGAGCACACGGCGACACAGCGGAGGCCTCAGCACGGGTGCATCACTTGCGCTGACAAGTAGCACGCTGCCGCGAATCAGTTAGGGCGAATTATTCTAGCCAGCAGTGCCATCGCAAGAACAGCGTTAAAGAGCGCTATTGGAAGAATCCGCGATAAAGCAAACTATACGTTGTTTTACAGTAGAACACCGCTGTTACGTTCCCGGGTGATGCGTTTTCCCGGCTGTTAAGTCGTTTCCGGCCGGTCCCGGCACAGCTCCCATAGAATCCAATGCATTTGCATTGGTAACCCCGCTGTTACGTTGCAACTGTGGGACCGTTCCCGCATCATACGTTGCGAACTGCCACCCCGCGCCGGCCCGAGCGGCCATTTTAGCTTTTCATGTCGCTTGGCTTGGTTGCTTGACGATGGCATTGGCCACCCAAAGTGCCGGGGGAGACACTTATGATGTAATGACGGTTTCCGCCAGCAAAAGTCTGGCGCTTGAGATCCGTATTTGCTATCTAAAGGTGGTGTCTATTAAGCGTTGCGGTCGTAAAATTCGTTTTGGCTCATAGATGTTCCGTATAAAGTCCAAGGGTGATAACGCCGTCGCCGCGCGCCGTATGCTGTATGTGCAAGTGCAAGCGTGCCAGGGAAGCCGACGATCGCGTCTAAATCTCGCGCGCGAACAAAAGAAAAGCAGGGAGGAAGCGCGCCTTCTTCCGTTGCGCACGAGGCACCGGCGAGGGGGGAGGGATAGCCAAGGTCGATCCACATAGGTCGCGAAGCTTCGGGCGAAAAGCGGTTCAGAACCAATTGTCACCGACATCAGCAAGGGTGGTTGTGGGAGCAGCGATTGAAGCGCGACTATGTTTGAAGCGAATAAACGCTGGGAAAGAAAAAAGCGCTTTTTTTTAAAGCGAGACGCATTTGTATTCATTCAACGAAAATAAAATTCCTAATCCATTTTATATACGCATGGAGACAAAAGCAGATACACCTCTATTTTACTTGATCATTATCAATAAATACCTTTTTTCAGCGCCCACCGTGAGAGCGCTCATTGATACCGGCGGGCGTTGACGCCGCTATCGCCTGCAATGCAATGCAGCTCTTGGAGTGCGTGGAAAGGCACGCTCGTAAAGTTCAACTGTTACAGTACGCCCCCCTCACATGCTGTGTTGTTTTGCATGTCGACGTTTGTCTGAATTAGGTTACGCGGGTAGGTATGCTGTTTCTTAACCTGTGCAGTCAAAAGTAGTGAGTTGCTACCGTCAGATACTTGTTTACTTCAGTTGTTTTCGTGCGACAGCGCTGGCCGACGGGTTTGGCATCCGACGAAAGGACGTGTACTCTACGCAATCTACGCCCAAAGCGTTCGTCGGCCTCCAAAGAAAGCATGTTCTGTGCAGCGATGCGATTTCGACACCCGTACGGCTGACCTTTTCCTGCAACGCTTTCCGCGCTGAAAGCTCGGAATGCCCATCAAGTCGAATCGGCGGGGAATTTGAATATACAGCTGTAATGGCAGGCCTCCGAAAACAAATTTCGCGCCTATGAGAACAAAATGACGTCACTTCTGTTTTTAGCGGATGTGACGTCAAATTATTTTATTGCGATAGCAATTATATGGACACTTCAACCGGATTTCTGCCGTCGGCGTCGCCGTCGCCGCCGCCGTGAGGTTCCGTATAGATAAAATCTTCGCCGCGCGCCGTATGCCCGAGCGGAAGCGTGCGGGGACGCGCGCTATCACGGAGAGCGAACGCACTCAATCTCCCACGAGCAAACAAGGAAGCGGGAAGCCAGCGCCGGAGGAAGCGCGGGGGGGGGGGGGGGGGGGGGGGGCATTTCTCTGCCAACAACCGCGCTCGTCGCTCGCCCGCACCGTCTCTTATCTCCACACGGCTCTGACCTTTATGCACTGTGCATTCGCCACTCAGTTTCTGTTGAAGCGATAGACCGCACGTATCTTCGCCCGCTGCAGCGTATGGGCTTGCTGCCAGCGTTTTGACAGTCGTTGTCTGCAGTCATTCAGTGTGATCTATTCATGCTTGTTTGTGCGCGCTCACACCACGCTTGTTCATTCAGTTAGTAATAGTCGGGCCACATTTTCCAACGCACGCTACACATGCAATGCTGCCCGGATCGGCAGTGCAGCGCTACAGGTGTGTCCCTTCGCACGCGCTGCCCACGGGAAGCGCTTCTCATCAGCACCACCGTTTCACACGCGCCTTCTCGTGGTCATCGAGTCTCTCTTCATGTCGGTCTAATTACGCCGCAGCACACCTGCTTACTTAATCAGCTCATGTTTACTACAATTCATATTGCTACCAAGGTCGCTCACCTTACTTCGTATGGCATTGCTGTGTTGCTATCGCATTCATTGCTTCGCCCTTAGGGCGAAACTGTGACATTTTTTTTTTTGTTACGGTCCCGTGAAAAACGTATCAGCGGGGTTCTACCGTATTGTGTGCAGAATATAGTCGCCAAAAGCGGTCGCATCACAATAAGTTTATGAGAGGCGGGAACAAACAAACAAGCAAACTACAAATATCCGCTGCTTCAGCACAGTAGACAACGTGTGAAAATTTTCTTCTGAATAGCGCGCTGAAAGAATTTTACATACGTATATAATGCTACAGTGGTGTGAACCTGCTATTTTTATTCTATAAAAGAGAAGTGCAATTTAAACGGTCGTGGTTTGGAAAACGTTTCGCGGATTCCACGGCACAGATTCGATGACCAATGTGAATTTAGCGTCTGTTAGTTCATGGGGCTTTAAATTTAAGGCATCCCTGTCTAACTTGCAAGAACTATTATAGACCGAATCTTTGAATTCGAGGCTATGAGCCCTGGCTTGACGGGAATTCAGCTTTTTTTTTTTTTTCGCAAATACCATGTCCCGTTAACTTTTGTGGCCGACTGTACTTGTATTCATCAGCGACATTTCAAGTCGCGATAGAGTAGCTTGTTGGGCTGGTTAGTAATAACGGATTGGTTAAACGGCATGAGAAGACGCGATCACAAGGAAAGACGAAACACACGTTGACTTGCATCTTGTGCGTTCATTCTCACGTAGGTCGCTTCCCTTTTCGAGCATTTAGCGGCATTCCGGGTTCGCAAAACGCAGGCGCGCTCGGTCTACATTATGTTTCCTTCTTCGAAATTAAGCCGCTCGGTTGAAACTTGAAAGTCAACGTTGTGTGTGCTTCGTCTTTTTCTCATTGTGTCTTTATGGCGTCTAATTATGCATTTCAGCTCGGCAATATAATCGTTTTGACCCGAGTGGTATAACATCGCTCTGCGTGCAGTATTGTACTTCAACAATGATGATGCAAGCCAAGTATGTATGTCGTACTTGCAACGGGCCTCAAACACTATCCATGCTGTACAACGAAAATCAGTAACCGGAATTTCGAACACGAGAATCGATACCCTTGTCTTCGAATTCGCGCTCACTGATGTTCTAGCCCAAGAACGAGTAATAATAAGTGGCAGCCACGTGTATCGTATTTTAGGCATGTTCTGGGCGTGGCGTCGCCCGGCGTTGCAGCGTCTATTTAACAGCTCGTCATAACGAAGTTGTCGTGGCAACCGATGTGTACAACACAGTGTACCAGCTTATATAGATGTTTCGGTTGTCACTACTTCTCGGTAATCGCGCATGGTCGACGCGGCAACACCAGGAAACACCACGCCGAAGAGGTCAGGAAATGAGTTGCATGCTTGTCTGACTACAGGCCGCGCTCTTCATGCCCGAGTACAGCTCCCTAAAGAGATTCCCACAAAAGCTGGCTTCTCCACAATTAGAGGCCTTCTGTGGAAAAGCCCGCTTTGATTGCTTCGTTGGATATCAAGCATGTTGAAATCATCCACGCGTGCGTAACCAGGAACGTTCTACGACCACGCTAGTTGCGGTTGTAAATAAAGTAAAGGCATCACAACGGCACCATGTGTGTCTCATTCCTATGCCGAACTGATCGCAACATGCAATTACCAAGGGTATCTAAAGTATCGCGACGCGGGATGTACAGTACGCCGAGTGATGAACACCGGTGATAGCGAAGTAGTCATGTGACACACGGGTCACTGAAGTAGAGGTGAAATCACACGTGCAAAGACGCCCTACGTATCGTGCGTAACACTACTTGGCCGACTATAGGGCATGAAACCTAGAATTTTTTTTCCTGCTGCAAAATTTGCGGACTAAAGGTGACAGAATGAGCATACACAGGATTGCGGTAGCACAGCACAGAGTACTCAACGTACTGACGTCGCAAGTCGCACAGCATACGTCGCGGCATGAGGGCTTACACATTCAGCCCAGGTCAAGTTATTGCTAAGAGGCAAGTGAATACAACGAAGAGTAAAGACGCAACTTTCACTCTGCGTCGCGTCACTGAACATCTTTTTAACCATCTGTCTGACCAGCCCATGACGCCTCGATACATTACAGAACTGGCAAACCGTTCTCCTTGGTCAAGTGATGAGGCAAAACAAACAAGCAAAGAATGAAGGGTGCCTATGAGGCACAAGTGCGTTATTATATCGTCCCGGTACCTGTTCTTGAGAAGGTATATCTCGCTCTCTGTCTTGTCTTGCGTGCTGAGCGCGCCTTCGGCGATGGCCCGGGCCTCCATGGAAGTGTTGAGAGCATCCGCAGCCAAGTTTGCGATCTCCTGGGCGTCACTTTCGTGTCTGAAAGTGGGACAAGCAAAATGAGCACGCACATTGTGTTACGTGCGACAGAGTCGATCTTGCCGCACAAAGCTCGAACGATTAATTTCCAGGCTATTTCGAGACGTACCCGTGCCGGAATCGCTTATTGATTAGGATAGCCAAGGTGATGGGCTTAATAAAGCTACAAGTATAGAAAAGAGGGAGCCTCGATTCAGTGCTAGCATTTGTAGAAGTGGTGCATCTTTGTGGGGTCCGGCAAAGATGAGTCCTTAAAACGTTTGCACTCGATGGAAGCTGCACATACGTTATGTTCTAGCTCACCACTGGTGACTGTGTACTGCTAAGGTACTAAGGTCAGCGAACCAAGGTCAGAGAGTTTCATTCATGACGCGATTAACATGAGGCACTAGCAAACTAAACCATAGGCAAAAACTTAAACAACTGGTACCGTCCTCGTTGCTGTGAGAGCGGTCGCGGTTCTCGGCCACCGCGCGAGACTTGCACCCATTGCGCGGTCATTGTGGGGCTTTGGTTGGACAGACGCTGCTCCCCATAATCTGTCTCCCGTTACAACCGCTGGAATCGGCGCAAAGCTACAGGCTAGGTAGGTAGGTTAGGTAGTTTGCTAGGTAGTCAGTATACCTCGACTATATTCTCTCGCAGCCAACGCTGCTCTAAATGATCTCACGTTCGAGTCGCGGTAGCACACAAATAACCCGGCCTTCAGAAAAGCCGGCACTTCAGCTACGCCACCCGGAGGAGCAGTCACGCGGTGGACAGTAATTTAGTAAAGACTTAAGGTTAAATGCGTCATGTGAACGTTTTCCTTCAAGTTTAAGCACTGCAATCTTGGGGGACAAGTGCTTGTTTTTATTCAACCTTTTGCTATCTTTCGTCGATTTGGTGCACGGTGAAAAGATAACTCTTAACTTTGGCGCCAATTCGCTCTTATGAAAAAACACTGAACATTCGCAAGTGCATAAGCGAAAAAGGAGCCAAAAAGAAGCGCAGCGTATTGCAGCAAGATTGAGGGCGGGTTTTTTTAGTTATTTGCATTCATTATCTGATGCGCTTTAATTTTTCTCAAGATGGTCAAAGATGGTTACGTGTGAATGGTTGGGGGCGTTTTCACGTGGCCGTCGCCCTCTTCGCATTCAGAGCGCACGCAATGGCGAGGAGAAATGAAACGTTTTCATGGTCGACCCAAGCACTCCCGCCCATATATTTTTTAAGGTACACATGCAAGCTAGTTGGTGACTTATCAGAGAGAAGAAACAGCGCATAGACGTTCCGTGTTATTGAGCTGTTGCATCTCCTTTATGCTATTTCTTTGACACGATGTTTAGCTTAATGCTGTTTCGCCGACGGAAAAAAAAGTGCGCTGTTTCGAATGGCAAATCCAGAATCGTCCATTTGAAGCCACACCGCTAGGTCCAACGACCACGCACGAAAAGAATCAGTTTCCACTGTGTACAAAGTCCTTCTATCCCATGCCACCCACCGGTCAGCCAGCTGGCGAGCGTCGCGCGCGATCTGCGACATCATCTCCGACTGCTGGCCGTAGCGGTCGGAGCGCTCGAGCGCCCGCTTGAGCGCGTTCTGCGCCTCATCCTCGAGGTACTTCTGCGCCTGCATCAGCGTGGACTTGATGCGCTCGACGACCGCCTCGGCGCTGGTCATGTTGCGCTCGGCGCCCTCCACGATGTCCTCGGCCAGCGCGATCTCGAGGCCAATCTTGCCGGCGATGTCCTGCACCTTCTTGATGCGCCGCAGGAGCTCGTCCAGTCGCTCGGCCAGGCTCTCGCCAGTGCCTGACGCGTCACGTGGGGGAGAGACAGTGAGGCCAGATTAAACGAGAATTCCTACCGGTGAGTTTTCAATCGGTCTAGACCTATGCTAGAATTATGGACAGAAATCAACCCGCGCTATACGTTAACGGCACTGACTTCGAAGTAAAAGTAATCTGTCACGGTTCTGTCCTATCATATTAATGATCGACAGGTGGTCTCGTCACCTTGGAAAGTTGTCAATGGATGCAATTTCGACCTTCAGTGTGGTTGCGAAATCGGCAAAGCATAACACTGCAAGGAGTCGGTGGCTACTATGTTTTCCTGCTCGAAAGTTGCTGGGAGTTTAGAAGCATTAGCGATGTTTCAGCATGCACTGGAATGAATGACCATATTATTTTATTCGATAAGCCTAAAACCCCCTAAAACTCGACGACATGGAGCATAGCTGGCTATTCCTCATTCTTTTGCAGAAGCGAAGCACTCAGCGCTCATCGTTGCTTCGACTAACCCGATGCCTGCTTGGCGTCCTTCCACAGGCCGTTCACGATGGTCATCACTTGCTCGAGCTTCTCCTCGAAGTCGACGCTCTTGACGATCTGCGGGTTCTTCTCGATGTTGTCCAGCAGGCGCGCCAGCTCGGCCACCTTGTCCCGGTGCTCGTTCACGGCGTCTTGAACCAGGTTGTAGCACGTCGGACAGTCTGCGTGCGCGGTGCCAAGAAAAAAAAAAAAAAACGCTGGCTCGCACCTCAGTTTTTAAGGAAACAAAGTGACGGTCACTCGGCGTCGGCCATGCAGGACTGTCAAAATAATAGGGAAATTGATGCATGATAACCTGTATACCCTGAACCGTGGCACACAGAGGCGTCGAAAGCGCTTGGTGGTGGAAATAGCTTGAAGAGGAAAGCACCACCCCCGCTTTGAATGCCACGGGTCGAGAGTGTATCACACCTATTTATACGTACCTTCCGGTTCTTGTTATTGAGATTAGGGTGTGCAACCTCAGTAATCGGAGTTTCTCTAGGGCAGAAATTTTGACCGCCCAGAGCGTGAAACGAGCGATGAACGTAGATGAGACATACAGCGTTGTGCATGTCTCTTCTTTCTTTCGTCGCCTCGTTTTCCGCGCTTTTATTGGACGATCGTTCAGTTTCGCCCGCCATCCGGCAGGCTACTTTGAATACGCAAACAAATGTCTATACTATAAGTAAAGTTTGTGTTCCGTATACTCGCTCGTTTTCTCGCGCATGTGTCCCTTATCGCTTCGTTAGGTTTTGAAGTCTTCAGCCGAGAGGCGGCTCCGTAAAAGACTCGAGACAGTGACGTCACTGGGGAAAGACACGGCAAAGGCACGGCGCAGCAAAGGCGCAGCAAAGGCACGGTGAGACCCACCGACGCATCCGGCCTCCTTGTTGTACTTGTTCTCCTTGCAGCGCTCGCAGCGGCGACCTTCCACGTTTGGTCGACACTCACACTGGCCGTCAGGGGCGCACTGCAGCGACACCGAGCCCTGGCTGTCGCAGTCGCACGCTGCCGGGGTGACACGAGAGGACACACAGTTAGAGAAATTTGCAATCAAAACACGAAGCAAGTTGTGCAGGCTTCTCCCAGCACACGACTTTTAAGCATAGGAAAGCCTATACTCGCATACGCGTACATTTAACAAGGGGCGTTCTTAACAGGACGTCGAAGGGTGCAGGCTGGCGTTGCTGAATGCCGAAATTTCGCTGCTTCTTTTTTTGTTAAACATGTCAAGGACGTACGTTAGCAGACAGTACCAAAAATGAAGACACCTCCGCACCTAACCCGAAGTGAAATGACTTTCTTCCCCATAAAGTTTACGGGAGACAAAAAATGATGCTGGGCTTCTCGGAAAAAATTCGCCCGCAGGCCAACTTGACTAGCCCTCTTAAGTTTTGACCTTCAAAGTTTTCGATACGTAGTGGTTCACAGGTCTTTATCGTACGTTCCTGGCACTTGGACTGTCACCAGCGGTTGGATTAGTGAAGTTTAGTCAATGTAATCGAATGAAAATTAACATCGTGTTGCGATTGCGATCACGTACACAGACGCTTATGCTTGCGCTCACAGCAGAAAAAAAAACGAAGAATTTGCTCAAGATACAATGATGTTCTTTGGGATAGAGAGAAAGAAATATAATAAGGCAAGTGCGAGGTAAAGAAATATAACTGTGAGCGCGGAAAAGTGGTTCAACCAAAGACACGCTAGAAGCGTATAATTATTGACAAACTGCATTATCCCTTTTCTGATTGCATGGTTCGCTATCTTATTATTGTTTTTTTTTTCGAGCTGATCGACGAGTACAGTTTAATGGTGCGAGGGCCACGTATGGCCATTTTCCGAGCTATCGAAGAATAAGCCAATCCCCACCCGCATATAGTTTAAAAACAAATGAGTGAATTGACAGCGTTGTATTCTTACGTTTATCCAGAGGGAATGGCTCCTTGCAGCTTTTCGTATAGGCGTGGAGACAACATCTATAGAGTCACACGTCTTATAGCGACGAGTCGGAAGTGTCGCCCGGGGCGACATGTACTTACGCACGCAGCCGTCAGGCGAGAAGCCGTAGTGGTACGGCAGGCACTGGTCGCACTGTTTTCCGGTGACGCCGGGCCGGCAATGGCAGTGTCCCGTGCGCTGGTCGCAGGTGCGGTTGTACGAGCCGATCAGGTTGCAGTTGCAGGCCTCGCAGCCGTCGCCGCTCTGCAGGTTCCAGTAGCCCTCGCGGCACTGGCCACACTGGCGGCCCGCCACGTTCGCCTTGCAGGCGCACTGGCCCGAGCGCGGGTCGCACTCGGAGCCCTCCATCGAGCCCAGCCGGTGGCAGTCGCACGCTGCAAGATTTCATCGCGTTTCTCACTCGTGCCGTCGCGCTTCTTTCCTTCTCCACCTCTTTGTGCCCTTTACCTATCCTCTCTCTTAATTATGTCAATTTTGTTTTACAGCCTGCAAACTGTAGCACACGACACCAGTGACACGCCTCAAAAGAATACATGCGTGCGTGCATAGTTCCATCAATAGAAAGAACGAAAAAAAAAAGCGCTAACCTGGATAACCCCTGGAGCGAAGGCAGGTTCAATGATTTACTTCGTTTTGCAGACGATAGCCGGTTTGTTGGAAGCATATACGCGTTGCGTAATTAATAAAGGGCTGCTACCATAATGGTATAAGCACGTCGTTCTAAGAAAATAAATATTTCGTAAAAATAAAGATACAACAACCGTGACCGAAATCTCGGTATTCTTCAAGCTGTGATTTGCTCGCAACCGTTTTTTTTCTTCTACGAGCCGCTAGGCGAAAACAAGGCGCTTATACTAATTGGAACAGGTCAGCCCAATCAAAACACACATACAAGGTTACTGGATGAGAATATACAGGGTGTTTCAGCGAACACCTTCAAAAATTTTGAAGGTTGCCTGTGGCCGATAGCACAACTCTAGTTCATGAGCTGGTCTACTCGAAGAGGCGCGGACATTACTTGCACAAAAAATTGAAACGCATAATCGACTTATTAACAAATGTTTACCAATGAAGTTTTTAACTAATTCCCTTATGGCCCATATATTGCAATTTACAAATTCTAGCCGTGGAGTTCGCAAGGCGGGTCCACTTGGAACGAATTGTCAAGGTGACACCAGTTTCGAGATACTAACTCCCGAACTTTGCGGAGAAATGTATTTGCGTTGCACTTACTTTTGTCCTTCAATGCATAAAACGACGTTTTGTTAAGCAAGTAACTAGAACGCCAATGCATTTCTCCGCAAAGTTCGGGAGTTAGTATCTCGAAACTGGTGTCACCCTGACAATTCGGTCCAAGTGGATCCGCCTTGCGAACTCTACGGCTAGAATTTGTAAATTGCAATATGGGCCATAATTAAGGTAATTAGTCAAAAACTTCATTGGTAAACATTTGTTAATAAGTCAATTATGCATTTCAATTTTTTGTGCAAGTAATGTCCGCGCCTCTTCGAGTAGACCAGCTCATGAACTAGAGTTGTGCTATCTGCCACAGGCAACCTTTAACAATTTTTGAAGGTGTTCGCTGAAACACCTTGTATTTACCGAACACACCGTACATAAAATCGCCAAGCATACATCAAAGTTCGGGCAGGACTGCTGGCTCGTACGCGCTCAAATTTCACATAGAGGTACGATTTCGCGGTGGATTAATTTTAACACTACGTTTAGGTGCATTACTTCCCTATTTAGTGTGGTCTGGATCAGAAGTATACGCGTCGCCTGTGGCGAAACCAGACAAAGTCAGTATAGCATTTCACGGCAACTTAATATGTCACTTTAACAGCCGGAACAAGACGCGCGTCGTTTTTCGCCCATAGCGTATGGTTTCTCCGCAGCAAAGACCAGATATGGTGCGACTATTCCGTTCCCGCAAATTCTGAACTTTACGTCTGACATCGCTGTAGGCGGCGCGTACTTCCGATTTATTCTACACAGAACTGGTAAATTCTTCTCACGAACGTGCTACTGAAATGACTCCACCGCGAAATGAAACTATACTGCGGGAAATTTGAGCGAGAACATGCCATCCGTTTAGCCGGAAGATATACTTATTGCTCTAATTAGGCACACGTTCCTTATACCGCAGCTTTTGCGTAAACAGCCGAACCCGGATATATCCAACCTGAAGGGAGCACTAGAAAGTTCGATATATAGGTAATTCAACATATGAAATAAAAATTTCATACAGAAATTTTCGAGGGGATTTTACTGCTGTTCATTATACACAATAATTCGTTATATGCGGGTTCGATATATCCGGGTTCGACTGTAGACCCTTTTGAGGGTAGGGTATATATTGAGAACCCGCCGCCAGTCAGGATGATACACTCACGCTTGCAGTCTCCCTTGGGCACGGACAGCGCGTCTCCGAAGTGTCCGGGCAGGCAGCGCTCACAATTGAAGCCGGTGGTGTTGTAGACGCACTTCAGGCACTCGCCAGTCGTTCTGCCGAGGGGGGGGGGGGGGGCAGAAAGGTCACGTGTACTCGTAGCGGGTATATGCGGTAACTAAGCTTCCCGCTAAAACTAATTCGCATAAGAATAATGAACGAGTACTATACAAACAAACACTGCATGATGCTATACTATGAGAATTACGCTAGATTTCCACCGATTAGAAAACAGTTTTATCAGAAGAGCACGCAAACACAAGTCTGGCATAAAAACAGCGTCCCGAAAAGATCGAGGGCTCAATTTCTGCTACCCAAAGAAAAGAAATAAAGACAGAGAGAGAGAGATAGAAAGAGATTGAGAGAAGAGATGTTGAAGTTGCAACAAACACGCACAATGAGAGACACTGTCTAATATTAAGCTTTTAAACACTGTATTTTAGTGGTTTCATTCAACGTGTAGTGTGCAACCAAACGCGTGAAAAAGGTACCTGAGTGCGCAAATATAAACAGGACAGTGGAACGTATTACTGAGTTACCGCGACAAAAAAAAACGCTAATGCATGTGCCGCACATTAGGATCTGGTGAACACGCGCTATATATAGCCCTGAAGAGAAGCGCATTCTGCTCGAGTGTTGTTGATTTGTAGCATTCGTGGCACGAAGGGGGCGGCAATGCTTAAACCCAAGAATATGAAGGATTCCGTCACATGCGCGCCTTTCAGGAGATAGTGAATTAAGCCACGCAGGTCACAAAGAAAATCACTTATTAAAGGCACCACCACATACATTAGCTGTTGGTTATTATCTTTCGGCACTGTTAGCTCTCAACAGCTCATATGCGTTCAGCAGCTACAGACGTTATAGAATTAAAGCACACGCTCACACTACAGCCCGTCGGCGAGCCAGCGGATAAGCTCCAGGTAGCGGCAGACTTGTCATCTGTTCCAGCTATATAAGAGCGTCGCTAAATGTACCTCCACAGATGTTCGAACAACGTTCGTGGTAGAAATAACACAGAAAACATTGTGATTAGGGCTGGTCTACAAATCGAGAGACCTTCCGATTATTCGATTTAAGCGTTTATCGCGAGGAATTTCTTTTTTCAACGCGGATAATCGGTTAGCTCACGTGACCAACATCGGGCAAGCGCCGGCATTGACGCTCCCGCTTCTCTTGGTGAACACCCATTAGCGCCAACTGCGCCCACATATGCGTTCTGTAATGGCTGCAAAGTCTGTCTAAATGTGTAGCTTTTCTATTGTGTGTAATAGAAATAAAATAGCGCACACGTGTCCAGTACACGTGTTAGCTAGAATGTCCACTTACGCGGAGTGCCGTTCGAGTATAAAGGAAACTGTCGATTAAAATACAGCGCGGCTCTGTCTTTGTTCAAAGTGTGTGCATAGTGAGAACTCGTCGGCTTTCATTTTTCCCCCCGCTTATGTATGTAAATCCACAAATCCGATTAATTGAATAATTAGTCAATTAGATATACCGGTTAATCGGGTTAGCATTTTTATTCGGCGATAGTTGTGATGCGAATGCCCTGGCATGTGTATACATTGTGTGCTCGGAAAACTTTTCACTCGTCTCCGCACTTCAGTGTGACGGTGTCAGTCTTAGGCTAAGCCCGCGCTGATTCAATCAAGCTACAGTGACACGCAGGTTTTCTACCATGGAGTATACGGAGAAGGTCCAACACTCGGATTTGAAGATGCGCTTCATTTGTTGAGGTCCGCGCCTTTCTTTTCCGATGAACACTAAGCCGCACGGCATGTGACTTTAAAGCCGCTAGTCGAAAGGAGATGCAAAGGAATCTCGCTCACGTGTTGCAGTTGGCCACAGCGTTGGGGTCGATGTTGTCGTTGCACTCGCACTTCTTGCAGGGAACCTTGGACCCGAAGTTTCCTTGTGGGTCACCGTAGTGTCCGTCGAAGCACAGGTCGCACCTCCGCCCTGTACGCGATGACCATCGCGCTCGATGAATCTCTTGGTGCACTTTTTGATCCAGCCTAATACATCCCCACGTGACAGAAGTTCTGTTCCCCGCGGGCGTGTTTGATAATAGCGCACAGATTATCGCTTGCGAATGACGCAAGGGTTTGCGTGTCTCTGCCAAAATAAATCTGAGAATTTAGGAGTCCGTCAATCGCCGAGATATACGTACAACCTGCGTTACGCAAGTTGAAGCGTTATATAACCATAACGAAGTACAATTACTTAGTCTCGCTTTCCTTGTGCTCTGTGCAAGAGCTGATATGCACGTGACGCGAATGACATGGTAGCAATTAAGACGCAGAAGGTCACTTTCGTCTACAGTGACCAGCCTAAATGGAGTGCGGTGCTCAGATCTGACTGCGCGGAGATTAGCAGGTGCAAAATGTTCATGCACAATTAATGTGCACTTGCATCACAGGCACGTTCAAGTGGGACAGCTCCGTGGGTCACCCTTTCCGTGAGGTCAGGCATTAGTGTTGATCGACCTCACGACTTCAATTCACACGTTTAAAGAGCTAAGCGAGACAGAGACAGACACACACTATCCCCCGTGTCTGTCCATTTCTGCCTGCCTATTTCTTCTTCAGCGCCCGCAAATATGTTGTACCAGCAGCACCTAGCCTCAATTCGTGTAATACTTTTCAGTAAAGCATTTTTGTTTACTACAAACGAAGGCTTTCTTGCTTCTAAGATAGAATGAGAAAAACCTTAACTACGCGGATATACTTCTATGTTCCTTTTAGTGTTGCAGACGCTTCGACTATACCACCTCAAGAAATAAAATTGTACAATCTACCACAGCCGATTTTTAAAAATAGGTAACATAAGAAAATACATTGTATAAATGATGTAAAGGTATTCCTCAGACAATGCATCAGGTACTTTTCTAAATTCTAAAAACATAAAAAGAAAGACTTACTTTGCCACCCGGTTACGTTGTGTTTTTTAGTTGCAGCATTTGACTTGGATGAAGTTGCAAATGTTTTCTTACACTCAAACATACACCGTTTCCGTGAGCATTTGAGCGACCACAGAAACATGCCTCACAGAATTCACTGAGATGACTTTCGGTTATATTGGCGTTATAGAGTGAGATCCCTATTAATCAGAAATACCAAGCCTCCGCAACATTTAATTTGCAGCAGAAGACGATACCCCACACACCATAGTTAATGGGACTATTATGCTTGGAAGCGATCTACGATAACGGTTCACTTTTTTTTTTGTCACACTTTCGTCAGCGAGACCAAGGCGGTGTATATATTATAAAGAATATATTATAAAATATATTAGCCAAATATATTTTCAAAGCTTTCCGCAAGCAGGCCTGACATTAAAGCATCAGTTCGGCAATTTAGAGCATTTATTTAAATGAGAAGGTGGAATATTATTGGAGTCTCCTTTGGAGGACCCGCTGAAAGAGTCTTCATGGTCCATTTGTGCTGGAAGGAGCTATATACACTGATGACTCTGGCATGATGAATGTTATGTATTTCAAGCTTGCTGGACAGATTCAGGCAAAATCGCCACACTACGAAATAGGCGACGCGAATCATTTGCTCGTTCTAAAGTGAACTATGACTGGAGTTTTATTCAGGACACGTAGTGTAGCCCGTTTCTACTTCTCCTTAATGTAATGCTGGAATCATGGAACTGCAGTTTATGGTATACCACTAATTGCAAAACGTCAGTACTGTTATCAAGCCCGCGTTGGTAAGTTTGATCTCGCTGACGCGATAAACGGGGCTCCACGAAAAGTAGAGAGAGACAGAGAAAAGAGAGAAGCCGCAGCCCGCCCAGAGAGCAGAGGCAGGAGTGTTAAGCGGCGCCACCCACCGGAATATCCCTGCGGGCACTCGAGGCAGACGACGCTCTCGTCGGGCAGGACGGCGCAGGCGCCCTGGTCGGGGCACGGGCACGGCTGGCAGTCGTCCGGGGTGCCCGCCAGCGCGTTGCCGTAGTAGCGCGGCGCGCAACGCTCGCAAAACTCGCCCGCCGTGTTATGCTGGCAGATGCAGTGCCCTACACCCGCGCAAGCCAGGGGGTTAGCAACCACCACCACCAGATCGTTAGGGCAAAGCACCCGCGCGATCAGTTCTATATAGGAAAGGAAAGCAACAACTCGGGACCGGAGCGCAGCTACACTACACGGGCACAGCTGTTTGCCGTCTGCCCTGTTTTGCCATCATGCTCAAGTATAGGCTACAGCTGCTGTCTTGAATGTGGGCCAATCAGCGAGCAGATGCAAATATTCGAGCGCGTGCTGCAGAACGAAAATTTGAGGGAGGGCTTTTCATCTTAGGCACGCGGGCAAGGTACACGTCACGAATGTGACAGGACTTGAAAACTAGATTTTTGTAGGATCCTTAATACGTCACGAGATTTTTGCATCGAACTCAGTGAAGCACGACCTACTTTTTTGTCTTTACGTAAATGATACTCAAGGAATAATTTAGACGCGCCGCAGATAAGTAGCCGAGGTTGGTTGTCCAGTCGAATAGCAGTAACCAGTGCTCTGACACCAAGGAGCTCGGTTTCCTTTCCTGATAGTATTCGAAGACCGTTTGCACGAATTAGTTCGCCAGACGGTACTCTTGTTTTGGCAGCCTCCTGAGCGTATATAGGTTTAACGATTATCGCGCGACTGACAGCGCCAGGTCAGGAACGGCAAGTGCACGTTGGCTGTGCATCGTCCCGCAACTCTATTCATGTTTCACTTTGGAAACTCAGTTGTTGCCAAAATAAAGTACCGTACGACGGCAATTAGCATAAATACCGTTAGTCATGTTGAGCGTGTGACGAAGCCACGTGAGAGCATAATTAGAGTTTTAGTTAGCGTTGTCTGCATACAAACCAGAAAAGCCGACCTGATTCAATTGAATCAATTATGACACAACCTTAAATGCCGCTTGTTTAGGCCAACTACCCTAATCGTGTTAGCGAAGAAAAATGCATTGGCGCATAATCTGATGCGAAGATCGACAAATTTCGTGTCAGTTGATTAACTAACCTTTTTTTCTATTATTTTGAAGCCGCTTTCTTTTTTATTCCAAGCACGATATTTGCAGTCATAGTTATGCTACACACTTGGCACGCCAACAGTGGTCGAACAAGGAATGCAGCTGAAGCCGACATTTCGACACGGAGGTTTGTCTTCATCGTCAGCCCTAACAAAGACATGTCCCCTAATCGAAACGTTGTGACTCAAGATCTTGTTCTATCCCTGTCAATCATTTCAAGTCTACAACTTCCTGTGAGCGCCTGTTTTGTTGGAATGCATGGCACATCGTGCCTTATTAACCTTATATGAGACAACGATACGAAAATTGTGACGTCGCACCGACATCACCATCGCGTTGTTGGGCGCCACATTCAAAACAGAGAAGTTTGGCCCTCAATTTAC
This sequence comes from Dermacentor silvarum, assembly GCF_013339745.2. Taxonomy (NCBI): domain Eukaryota; kingdom Metazoa; phylum Arthropoda; class Arachnida; order Ixodida; family Ixodidae; genus Dermacentor; species Dermacentor silvarum. Next base: position 55,691 of record NW_023605853.1, read on the forward strand.
TCAGCTAATAATCTACCTTTTACGTCAAGACAAGCGCAAGCACATCTTTGAAGGAATGCCATTTGCCTGTCTAAACTGGTTGAGCATTTCTCTTTATAGTATTCTTTTTAACAAGAAGTTTATATGAATTACTTCGAAATAAAAGGCAAGTGCCCGGGACTCGACCAAAAAAACTCCGTGATCCGCCGCGTCTGCGGCGCACGAAATTGTTGCATGCAAGACAGGCTGACCGGTGTCCGGTTCGCAGATGAGCGCGTGGCCGTTGCAGTTGCAGGGCACACAGCGCGAGAACTTCCCGCCGCGCGGCGGGTCGTGCCGGAACCCGGGCGCGCACGACTCGCAGAACTGGCCCACGTATCCCTCGGGGCAGTTGCACATCTCGACCCAGGTGGCGGCCTCGGTGCCGTAGGCGGAACGCTGCGCAGACTGGAGCTGGATGTTGTCGATGAAGCCCGTGCCTGCGAGGCGCAAGAGACATTGTGAGGGCGGCCAGGGACGTTTTCGCCGCGGTGTAGAAGTCTACATCTACACTGAAAGGGATGACGGGTAGAAATAATTCGTCATTTAGAAGGCCAGATGATGACGTGATCCTAATAGCACCAATACTGCATAAGATGCTATACTTAAAAAAATTAAATTAGCACCTGCGACGACTTGCAAAAACTGGACTGAAAAATGTTCAAAGCACTTTCCTTTACCGAAGCACTACCAGGTAACAGCTGACAGCTGTTCTTGCGAACAAAAAATGAAAATAAAAAAATAAAGCGTACGCCATGATGAATCTCATTTGCATGTTCGTGCAGCCACTGGACATTAAGCCCATCGGCGAGATAGCTATTTGTTAATGTTTTACTGCGAGGGTATCGTTGAAACCAGCAGTTTCACTGGGGAGCTGTAAATCGCTCTGTTTCTATTAACCAGAACCAGGTCCCCGTCGTCGATTTTAGGCTGTCTCTATGGTCGCATGACACGCACTTTCCGCGAACTCTCCTCCTCCTCCGAGTAAGTTCTGCGGGGATGTGTTCAGGGTCATAGAGCAGACGCACCTCGTGGTACGTAGGTGGCCCTTATCCGGATGGCGGTCAGGTTCGAGAGGATGCTGATGAACTCCCGCGAGCTTAGCGTCGGGTTCCAGCCGTACCGCGGGTCCTCGTGCAGGCGGAACCGGTACTCCAGGTTGCGTATGGACGGCAGCCCGTTGCCTTGGCCGAAGATGTGCTGCGACACGCTGCCGTGGGCCCCTTCCAGTACGATGTCCTCCACCGACGACTGCGGGCCCTCCTCGCCGATGCGCAGAGTGAACGTCAGGTTCTGGTTGTACGAGGCGCGCTGGTCGCCGAGGTACCGGTCTGCGGTGCCGCAAAAAGAGATTAGGATGGATAGTTGGGCATGATTGTTGAGCATGATCTGAAATGATCAGATTGTTAAATCTGATCATATTTATTTTAACGCCTACGCTGTGGTTGCCAGAAGCCGTGACAAATGGGTTAGATTAGTAACTGAGGCAAAAAGAATCATTGAGGCAGGTGATAGGTGCGTGAGTGTTGCATCAATCTCACTATCGCGCAAAGAACTGCTTTACCTGAACGCGACTGCGCACTGATGAACTGTGATAGCGCTACTTATATAAAATAGTGGCGTTGTATATCTGATTAAACAGTGTTGGAAGTGGCGCCCTGTGTGTCTGTTTCTCTCTTTGTCCGTCGTCGTATTCGCGCCTTGCATTTCAGAACCCGCAAACGAGAAACACGCGCTTTGGTAAGGGCAGTCTATCGCTTCGTGCAGGCCAATCAATTGTTTCGCGGAAAACAAAAAAACAAACACGTTAGAATGTACAAAGAGCGGTCTAAATCATGCACAAGAATGTTTATGGGGAGATAGTAGCTTGCTTTGCGGAAACCTACAGGACGTTTTGCACACGTTGTCATCGGAGAAAGCGAACAGTATTGGCACTATGCTAAATAAAGTCCGCGATAGTAGTAATACAACGTACACTAACACTCGCCACTTCCACTGTATGAGCTAGTACACTATAGAGTGAATATTTGAGTCATTTAAAATCGCTCTGCAAGAACAGCGGCCGAATCAGAGACGAAAATGACGGGAAGCTCGCCGCCTGTGCGTTTAATTTCCATCAGGCTCCTGATTTCCCGCCGCAAAACACGGACTGTGACGTACCCCTAACTGCGGGAGTAAAACCTGTGGACTTAATTGAGAAATGCAGAAAGTGAAACTGCGTCGTAAGTGATTGACAAGTACTTTCATGTTGTCCTGCATCGCCGCACGACACACTGGTAGTTTTACCATTAATACAAAGAGAAGAACAAGGCAAAGAATCGACACCCTATTAGTATACGTTCCCTTCGCGCTCTTCCAAAGCGTACTCGCGTTTCAGTTTTTTTTTTTTTTTTTTTTTTGGCAAAACCGCGTTTGCAAGGAAACTTGGAGAACGGTCGGTTCCCATGTTCGGGAAGCCGACGCCAACTGCTATGCACGAAAGCATGCTTTGACTGACAGAGTCGCTCTCACCTGGTGCGAGGAAGTAGACGGCTTCTTTTCCGGGTGCCACCACAGCCAAGTGGTGGGCGGCGTACTCGTGGCGGGTGTTAACGCTGCGCCCATGAATGTCCGCCGCCTTCCAATGCTCCTTGTCTGCGTGGTCAAGGGTGTGTTGAGTACAAAATGTTGGTTGCAGACGGCATTGAAATACATATCATCATCATCAGCCTATATTTTATGTCCACTGCAGGACGAAGGCCTCTCCCTGCGATCTCCAATTACCCCTGGTAGAATACCCGGCTTCAAATCTGAAGGTCGTAAGTTCGAATCCTACTAGAGTCCACCACATTTTCAGGCATGGAGTGGTGCCTGATACCGGCAAGAAAAAAATATATCGCTGAGAGCTAGTGGGGCTATACTAGTTCAGGTGCAACCAAACTAGGAAGGCCCACTAAGTTTCATCAAAGTCCCTCCCTCACCAGAACAGGAATTGGCCTGCCTGGTGCAGTATTCGGCCACTACCTCCCTCATGACTCCGAAATACATATATACCCCGACTAAATGCGCTGTCCATGCTCATGCACTCATTCTAGTAGCGCACTTTTGCTTGGACGACGGTGCGAGAAGTTTTGATGCTGGACCATAAAGCTTAGGACAGCATTTTTTTTTTTCTCTCTTCTGAAAATCGCGCTCCCGTATTTGTTTCGAGAAGGCTCCGCGGCTGAAATTGTTGTTGTGCAGCGAAGCTGCCATGGATGGGCGCCAGATCTAAATACGTTGAGCAGACATGCAGTCAAGTAAACGGCGAGTTCAAGGTTGGCGGAAGAATGACGCGTGCAGATGCACGTGTAGTGTAAGAATGCTGCATGGAGGCAAGTGGGCTTTGTGGGGTAAGGGAGAGCGAAGAATTATGCAGTGTGTATCGGATCGGTCACGTTTAAGAGAGTGGTGCAGCCATTTTGGTTTAAACGTGGCACCGCTCGCACCCGTTTACAGCAACCAGTGGTGTCTCATCTACGCGGGCCGCGCCAACTTGGTGGGTGTTTGTTGCACGCGGGTCCGCGTCCCTGTCGTTCGGGTCCCAGAAGTTCGCACACGGACCCACCTCTGGCGAAGGTGCTGATCAGGCTGTACCGCGAGTAACCGGGCGCGCTCTGGCACAACGCCGAGTGGCCGAAGCAGAAGCAAGGGGTGCAGCCGAACTCGTTGTCGCGCTGCAGGTTGAAGAAGCCGGGTTTGCAGCGGTCGCACTGGCGTCCCTCCACGTTGGCCTTGCAGCGGCACACGCCCGAGTCGGGGTTGCACGAAGGCGGGCTGTCCACGCTGCCTGCCTGGCTGCAGCCGCACAGCCTGCGTGTGCCACACAGTGGTGTCAACGGGGGCTGGCATGAGGCGCGCGAAACTTCACAGGCCGCTCACATAGAGCGCGACAGTGCACCGAAAGGCTACAAACTGGTGCGTAAAACTTTGTATTTTTCCCGTTTCTTTTTTTTTCGCCTCTGCTGCCAGTCATATATTTCAGGGCCGCTATCTTGTGCGCGTTCGAAAAGCCGACGTTCGGTTTCGCCTCATGCGACTGGCCTAGAATGGCCAAGGCCCCGATATCGGCGCGGCCTGGACAATCGCGTGAGACGAAAACCGAACGTTGGATTTTCGAACGCGTACAAGATAGCGGCCCAGTTCTATGTACAGTCGGGAGCAAAAGTCAAGAGGCCACTGCATCAGAAAAAAAGAGAGAGATAGATAGAGAGAGAGAATATATACAGGGTGTTTCTGCGAACACTTCCACAATTCTTAAAGGTTACCTGTGGC
>NW_023605854.1:0-22161 GCF_013339745.2 Dermacentor silvarum
CTGTTTGCATGCAGACTTCATTAAAATTGCTTAATTGTCACGTGCTTTTTAAATGTAATCTCGTGCATTCATTTTTCAGATGTAGTGGAGACAATAATAGCAGAAAATTCAAGTGACGTCCCCGGAGGGAAGCAGTGGGCACAAGTACGAAAGGCCATCCGCGACCTGTTTGCTAAGACCGCTCGTCTAGGCCAGCGGAAGAAAAGTGCAGTGTGAAGTGGACTTTTTTGTCCTCGTTTTTTGAATAAACATGTTTATCACAGCAATTGTTGCCATTTTTCATACACCGAGGCAGGTGCCAAGCATGAGGAATTATTAAAACCCAGTGGCCGAGCACGCCAGCGTCCCAGAGTGCCGGCGTTCCAGCGTGCCGTAATCCCAGTGTCCCAGTATGCCAGTGACCCAGCACGCCATTGTCCCAGTATGCCATTGTCCCAGCATGTCAGTGCCCCAACATTCCAGTGTCCGAGCATGTCAGTGCCCCAGTGTGCCAGTACCCTGCTTTACAGCATTTACTGGGCCTATAATCAGACATGGCACTAGAGATTGAGTTCTAGTGGTACTGGGTTATGTAGTAGGGAACCCACATTATGGAACCCAGTTGGTGCTTGCTTGCCGACGTAATCTAGCACGTAGGCGCAATTACAAAGAAGAGACAAATATACGCGTCACAGGCGCTATTAAGAACCATGATCTGATAATTAGGCACGCCGTAGTGAGGGACTCGGGATTACTTTGACCAGGTTTTTTAACGTCCACCCAATACATCGTACACGTATATACGGAAGTTAGCCTCTTGTCAGAGGCAAGCACAGTTATGCTCATTCTAAACGATAGAAACCGCACGCTTACTGCAAATTATTGCTCCAGCACATTTTATAATTATTTAGCACTCCTTTTCTTCAAAAAACTGAATTTTATTTGTGAACAGGAAAGGCGCACTTCTGCCACGTATTAAGTCTTATTTCGCACCATATTCGCCCTTACATTTGGAAATCATATTTTCAACTTTTAGCAAATAAAACTGAGTTTTTTTGTTTTTATCGACGTTCGACATTTAGCGGCTAGCAATGTTCCTAGTGGCTTTATTCTCGTTTGGATTCCTGTGCAACTAGCTGAAATTTATGTGGTTACGCATTTCAGAAAAACAGAAAAAGCTCGCCGCACAGGAAAAACGCGTGCATTAAATGTTTTTTTGGAATTATACCTAGGAGGCCTAACTTACCTTTTCTGTGCCGATATGTTCGCAACAAGGTAAAAGAAGGCGTCAAACGCCATATAAAGAAAAGAGAGACGCCGATCAACCCTTCAAGACGCACAAAACTTCTCCATTTATCTTGCTTCGCTTTGCTTAAGATCGACAAACACAGCGAAAGACAAATCACCTTAACCGCCCTTTCACAACTGACTACTTTTGAGCGTCCACAGTTGCTCACCTTCACACGATGACAGTGCCTGGCGACCGTGGAATCAACAATCCCGGCGATAGTCTGGAGCGAAAGAACTCTCCTTGGCATGTGTGATGTGACAACGATTGCACATTCTGGATGGGATGGCAAATGTGGTCGAGGCTCAAGTAGGAAAAGGCAACATTGAGAGAGGACTAGTAGACGGAATTGATTGGAAGGTATTTTCGGGTGCTTCAACTGTCATATCATAAGTATATGGTGACAAAACGTTGAAACACGATTGGTCGAAACGCCGTATTCTGGAATTATTTCTACTTACACCAATTATATGAGATTTTCTCACCATTTTTAATATTGTCCAGCGATTTCACGGACGCCTCCTTGCTTTTTAGCCTCAGTTCATTATTTCGCATCGGCGTTCCATTCAGTGCCACTGCTGTGGTGTTATGAATTTCCTCTTCGGTATTATCCCATGGGCTGGTCAGACAAATTTAAGTTCAGCATCAGCTAAACACTTTCATTCTTCCAGATTGTTCGGGAATGCTCTCGAGTGACACAGCTATATTTCCTTTATTATATAGCGGTGCGTCTTCTTCGTAATTGCTCGTAGCATCACTTATCTTGCATGTAAGCCGGAACTATTGCGTTTTCATCACTTTCTATTGTTCTATTGTCCTCGCGATGATGGCTGCTGTGTTGGTCTGGTGCGTTTTCCTGGTGCTTTTTCCATCGGTTCTTTATCCAAAGTGCTATGTTATACGTTTATGATCACAACCTACGCTGCTTGTTTCTTTCTCAGCTATTACAGAATTGTTCAACTTACTGCATAATTCGCCAACACAAACGTTTAATGAATAGACGACTGTCTATTGAAAGTGAAAGTTAGCGCCAAACGTGTCTGTTGTGTGTGTTCTTTCTCTTGTGTCCTGTTTCTGGTGCGCTACGCCTTTTGCCTCCATCATTTTATACCAAGAGGCCGAAAGTGTAACGTTAGCCACCCCGGAAGCTCGTTCGTCGCGGGTTCGATTGCCAGACAAGGACCCGTTTTTCTTCGGCTGCGAAGATTTCTTTGTGAGAAATCACGGCAGCAGCAGCGAGCGAACTAATTGACGTGCGTGCCGCTGCTGTCATCAGCGCGAACTAAGCCGCGAAAATTATACGGCGAGGGCGGACTCTTCCGCCGCCGCAGATGGGCAGAACGCACACCGCCTTCCCTACCCTCCCCCTGGAGCCGTGTGACGCGGTGGGCCGCGCGGAGTAAAACGCCCCCTCTCCCCTCCTAACAATCGCTACCCTCCCTCCGGAGCTTTGCGCGAGACTGGAAGACGCTTCCCGCCCTTGAGTGCGCGAGATTGAGCCGCGATTGCCGGCTCACCGTCGCACGCTTTCACTCGAAATACAGCATACGGATTTTATCGCCCACGGACTTTCTAGGGAACCTGACGGCAAAAGCGACGGCAGAAATGCGCCTGGAGTTTCCATATAATTGGTATTGCAATAAAAAGACCAGTAAGTTTAACAATTGATCCACTACGGTAATAGCATGTAGAGTATTTCATCAATGACAATACACATAGAGAAAGCAACACATTTTTAATCCCTTTAGAACAGCGGCCTCCATCGCTCGCAGTGACTAGCACGGAATTCCTGCGTCTCGTTGAAGGTATCGTGGCCCATAACCACCATTGTGGGAGAACTGCGCGTGTACGGCGGCCATTGCTGGTTGTTTGGCAATTCGGGAACCCTGGGAGAAGAGAAATATTGTGTTTGTCACAGCTACATATTGCCACCTGCAGTAGTGGACACAATGCAAAGAGGCAGGAAAGGTCGAGGAGAACAAGGTGCGCGTGCTACGCTTCGGCGCCGCTCGATAGCCAGTTGCCCTCAATAAACGTTGCCAGTTCCATTTTAAGGCACGTGACAATATTTGCCATTGTGGTAGAAAATACCGAAAAAAATGACAAAATCTCAGCAGGGCCCAGCAGCGCTGTATGTGCTTTTATACAGCCCCTGTAACTTCCGGTGTCCCTCGGGGTAGCGTCCTGGGACCTGTTTTATTTATTATTTACATAAATGACTTGCCTGCTAGGTGTCAAGTAAATATACGTCTTTTTGCGGATGATTGCATCTTGTATCGTGAAATTAATTCTAATGATGACCATGAAATTCTAAATAATGCTTAGAGTCGGTCTTCATTTGATGTCAGGAGTGGCAGATGACACTAAATGCACAGAAATCGGTAACATTAACAATAAGTAGAAAAAAACTAATATCGCACTTCATCTACACCATTAATAACACGCCTCTGACTAGGGTTTTAGAGCATAAGTACTTGGGTTTAACGTTATCCCATGATCTTCGATGGAATACGCATGTTGAAAACATTACATCGACTGCACTAAAGCGACTCTTCTTCCTGAGAAGACGACTTCGCCTGGCACCACCCACCACAAAGTTGTTGGCTTATCGCATGATTGTTCAACCAATCCTTGAGTACACTAACATTGTTTGGTTTCCTTTCACTAACGAACTTATTGACAGACTAGAGGGTGGTGCAGAGAAAGGCGTTAAGGTTTATCTTTAATAAATACAAGCTAACTGACTCCCCAACTAGCTTACTAAAGCAATCTGGTATGCTAACCTTACAAAATCGAGCAAAACTAGCCCGACTGAAGTTCTTGTATCAATTAATTCATGGCGAAATAAACATTGACCCATCTAAAGTTATCTCTTTCTCCCGTACAATACCTACACGTCATAAACATCCTCATACCCTTGTTGAACGCAGGTACAACTCAAACTGTTTTAAATACTCTTATTTTAATCCTGCAATCAGGGGTGCTATAACGTAAAATTATTCCAAACCGTTTTGATTCCAAACTCCTGACGCCAAACTTACGTAACCACCGACGCAAGCATTGGGCGGTGACCCGCAGCGTTGTCTGAACAACCCAATCAAACACTCTCCTCGTTTATAGGATGTCACCTTTGTTCGCTTTCAAAACCAATAACATTGTCTACACTCAGCGGTTTTTCTTATCTAATTGGCTGACAAGAGGTGAGGAGCACGCTCTAGTGGAGAGGGTTTCGATGGGGCCGAGCCAGCACACTTAAAATAGATAACCGCATGAAGAGGGTGGTGCCGGCTTCTCAGGTTGGTCCGCTTCGCCTTACTTAGCTAGCGGTGGCTGGTCGAAAATCGAGGCGGCGTGAAACGGAAGGATAAGAATGCCGCTAAAACGGATCCTCAACGAGGAAGAGTTGACAGAGCGATGTCGTATGCATGCCGAAAGGTCTCGATAACGTTTTACTGCCACGCAAAAAGGTTTTTCATGCGCAAATAAATACATTCTCACCGGCAGGTGCGAGTAGCGAGGGCCTGAGCGATCGGGGGGCAGCCATCTTTGATTCCTTTCGGAACGGGGCAGTCTGTGGCTATTCAGAAAAATGTTCACTTTTGTTCGGCATATTAATGCATTTTTTTCGCGTACACGTCACTTTGACGTGGTGACTTTTCGCGGTTTTGTGACGTCGCGTGACAGACAGGCGAAGTGGGCGTAGCCGGAAAACATTGGACCTACTGGTGAAAAGACATGGAATCAGGAATTATTATTTTTCTTTTGTGCGGTTTAATCATGCATAATCAGTGTGTACACGTTATATCAGATGGGGAGCTATTGTGGTTTTCGTGACGTCGCGTGAAGGACAGGCGAAGTTGGGAGCGGCCCGAAAATGTCTTGACCAATCGTGGAGGCTGACTGCCGAAATTGGAATCAAAATAGTTTGGAATCATTTTACGTTATAGCGCCTCAGAGAGTGGAACCAACTGGACCCTTCAGTCACGAGCACTCAGACTTTAGGAAATCTTCTAGCATTGGTCGAGGAAATAATACGTGCACAGCTGTTCATCACTAATCTTACACCTCATTACGTACATTTTTGAACTGTATTACGTTCTATGTATTCTGATTTCGCACTTGCGTCACAATTGTGCCCCCTTTCTTCTTTTTGCTGGCTTAGTTTTGTTTTACTTACTTTTACTGTGTTCCAAGTACTTTCGTCCTTTATATTGTTACAGTTGACTTGATGAATAATTATTGTAACACTGTATTGCATTGTGTTTTACATACCTGTCTTATGTATCTTTTACACAGTAATCATGTATGTGCCCTTACTGCTATGATCTCGTGTGAGATCAGCAGTATTGGTAAATAAATAAAATAAAACAAATTTATTCACAAATACAGCAGATCTTCTTTGGCCGAAACGGGACCGCGAACCAAATAAATAAAACAGTAAATAAGAAAAAGTAATCCTTGGAGCAGAAATAAACAAAACGCGATACTACACAATACAACGAATACAAACCATAAAATAATTTTTACATAATCTGTAAATAATTTGTACATGAAATACAAGTTAATAGACATTAGTATTACAAAAATAATACACAATAAATGAGTACAATAAATAACACAACTTACAATGACATGCAGCCAGAGCGTACTATACACAACTACCAAATAATGTTATTGAGCTGATTGGAAAAATTATCGGACTCAAGAAGACTAACCGATGGAGGGTTCCAATCATCCTTTTATGCTATAGTTTGAGTAAAAATGGGTACGAATGATGTGTTCGGTTGTGTCTCGTCTTTCTAGTAGAGAGGGGCTTTACACAGTTTGGTACATCCATTGAGACTTCACCAAAGCATGGTTTATGTTATAATGATAGGCGACTGATTTTCTGTGTTTTTCTAACGTTGGAAAACCATTTAGTTCAACAAGTTATGTCGGCGAATCATGCCTTCTCTACTTGCCAAAAATAAACCTAGCCGCTTCTCTGTGTACCCTCTCTAGTTGGGCCGCACTTTTTTAGCGCATGTGTCCCAAATAAAGGCAGCATATTCAATATTGGACCTTTAATAGTCATTAAAACTTAAACTTTCCGTGTCTTTAGTAGCAGAATAAAGTTCCCTTTTAAGAAGCCACATTTTTGTTCATGCAGACGTGTACATGTTTGAAATGTTTGCTTACTCGCAGAGTGTTTTGTTAGAGTTACTCTAAGATATTTGTACTGATCAACTTTTTTGATAGTCATTTCGTGAAGGTAGTATGAAATATTGCTTGGCAATTTGTTTCGTTTTTTTTTTCAAGAGAATTGTTTTTTCCCTTTATTATGCTCCATGCCCCATTGCTGACGCCATCCATCAGTTAGTAACGAGGTTTCTTGTAGTAAAGAATGATCGTTCACTAAACATACTTCAATAACAACGCCGTCAGCTGCAAAAAACGAATAAATATGTATTTAGGTACGACCTTAACTAAATCATTAGCAAAAATGTTAAACAATACCAGACCTAACATACTACCTTGTGGTACACTTGAAGTAATACTCAAAACAGAAGAACAACACCTGACCTCAACACACTAATTTCTGCGTGTTAGGTATGCATGGATGTATTTCATAATGCCTGGCCGAAGCAGACCTATCAAACACTCTGGAAAATTCATGCACTATAGTCACAAGTTGAGTTAGTGTAGACATGGATCTTCTTAATACATATTGACATGGTGACAATACATTATTATTTGATAACAATTCGTCTACGTAATCTGCGACGGCATGTAGTAATAATTTACAGCTACTGATGATAAAAAACGCGGCGGTAATTAGTTAAAGAACCGCGGTCTCCCTTTTTAAAAATGGGAACAACGCGTGCTGTACACCTATCAGCTGGTATCCCACCACAACTGGGCAATGTTTTGATAGGCGGGTGACGAAGTCTATTACTTGCTCCGCATAACCCTTTAGAAGCGCATTGTATATTTTATTCGGTCCCGAAGATTTTTTAGGATTAACTTAATTTAGAGCAGCATCCCTAGAACACTGTCACGGATTATCAGCACTTCTTCTGGAGTTGTAGGTAAAATGAAGTGTTAAGTTTGTGTTAATGCTCTTCCGAAAAGAAAAAAAAACACTGTGGAAGCATTTGTTAAAATGATTATGTATTTCAGTTGCACTCGTTATAAAGCAATCATCAAGCTTAATTTTCAGTATTTAATATTCATTTTCAAATAATATGGAGCCAGAATTTGTCGGGATCAGACTGAAAAAAAATCCGGAAGGGCTTTATTAAAAAGTTATTTCTAATGTCTTTAAGACTCTTTAACAATACTTTTTCACTTCAGGAAATTATGATGTACTAGTTATGAGCTCCCTTCGAAGCCTGTTAATTTTACGCTCAGTTTGGGTAATCTGACAGCTAATCCATCGAATCTTACGACATTTAGGTTTTTAATACAGAACTCTACTGTTGCGAAATTGCAACCAGTAGCTCTCAACATCGCACTTACTTGTGGCAATGTGCACATGAAAATTATGAATTATTGCAACATTTTTACTGGACTAAAGCCCCTTATTGTAGTTGATTACTTTTTCTAATTACTGTACCAGCCATGTCAATTCCTAGCAAAGGAGATTAGTTTGGCGTCTGAAATTCCAGATTCAGTGGGAACAAATGCTCCAGCAAACGATTTCGTTACAAATACAACATCATGTATTGAAGTCTTACGTGTGGCTTCCTTGAACATTTGCTCAAGGCAAAGTGAAAACATTATGCCTAAAAGTTTGGCACATAATTTAGAGTTTCCATAATTAATACCACTCCAGTCAATTGCTGCGACGTTAAAGTCACCTGGTAATATTATGTTTTTGCTACTCTGCCGCAAGAGGTGAACATAAAGCCAGCAAGAAAATATGATCATCACGATCTGTTCATCGATACACCACACAGAAAAAACATCAGACGACAAGAACTGAGAACTTCCAAAGCAAGCACTCATACGGAAGAAATCGCTTAGCAACTGATATTTCAAAGCCATATTTACAACGAACGCGACAACGCCGCCACGAGAACCGCTACCCCATCGGTATAGATGACAGACAGGCGTCACGATCTAACTTTTGATAATGGCGCAATGCAGCCAAGACTCATTTATCACGCACATCATCGGTCACGTGTGAGCAAAACGCTTACAGTTTGCCGATTTCGTTAACTATGATTCATGCCTTTAAGATAAGTAAACGAAGCTGGTGTTCCCCTAAGCACGAGCTGCGTTGATCAGCACTGTAGCCTTCTTACACTTCTCTACGCCCGTTTGGTAAATCATTCCAGTAGTACAGCGTAGTGTCAATACGAAGTTCGTTGTGAACAAGAGTTGCCTTTCTAGCGCTCACTTTATATTGTTTAGCCGTTGCCCAACGATGCCTTCCTTTGCGTACAGTGCCAGCACAGTAATCATTTTCCAGATAAATGTTGGTTTCCTTCAGTTTCACTCCCTGATATAGCACATCGTGTTATTGAGCATGTTTTTAAGTGTTTTATTTATGACGTGATTAAAAGGCTGTCAAAGCTTATCCGTTTCTTCCCTACAGCAACCACGCACCTGCCCGGAGGTGCAAAACAGCGCAGCGAACAGCGCCAACAGAGGAGCCGTGACGAAGTCGAGAGCACTCTGCAGCAGAGAGGCTCCCGCCACGGTTGAACGAAAAGTACTTTCTTTGCTGACTACATGTGCTTTAAAATGAAAACACTGGTGGCCGAACAAATAATTGTTTGCTCACTATTAATAAAGTCAAAGATCAGTATGGAGGCCATTTAGAAGGCCAGTGTAGCAAGCGTACATGCACTCCCATGTTTAAGAACAGCACGTTCCTAGGGAAAGGAAAAAAAATGTCACAGTTTCGCCCTAAGGGCGAAGCAATGAATGCGATAGCAACACAGCAATGTCATACGGAGTAAGGTGAGCGGCCTTGGTAGCAATATGAATTGTAGTAAACATGAGCCGATAAAGTAAGCAGGTGTGCTGCGGCGTAAGTAGACCGACATGAAGAGAGACTCGATGACCACGAGAAGGCGCGTGTGAAACGGTGGTGTTGTTGAGAAGCGCTTACCGTGGGCAGCGCGTGCGAAGGGACACACCTGTAGTGCTGCACTGCCGATCTGGGCAGCATTGCATGTGTAACGCGCGTTGGAAAATGTGGCCCGACTATTACTAACTGAATGAACAAGCGTGGTGTGAGCGCGCACAAACAAACATGAATAGATCACACTGAATGACTGCCGCCAACGACTGTCAAAACTCTGGCAGCGCAACGTACCTTCCGTGCGGTATATCGCTTCAATGGAAACTGAGCGGCGAATGCACGGCGCATAAAGGTCAGAGCCGTGTGGAGAGAAGAGACGGTGCGGCCGAACGAACGACGAGCGCGGTTGTTGGCAGCGTAGAAGTGCGCCCCCCCCCGCTCCCTCCGGCGCTGGCTTCCCGCTTCCTTGCTTGCGCGTCGGAGAGATGAGAGACTGTGCGGACGAGCGACGTGCGCGGTTGTTGGCAGAGAAGTGCCCCCCCCCCCCCCCGCTCCCTCCGGCGCTGGCTTTCCGCTTCCTTGCTTGCGCGTGGGAGATTGAGTGCGTTCGCTCTCCGTGATAGCGCGCGTACCCGCACGCTTCCGCTGGGGCATACGGCGCGCGGCGAAGATTTTATCTATACGGAACCTCACGGCGACGGCAACGGCGACGCCGACGGCAGAAATCCGGTTGAAGTGTCCATATAATTGCTATCGCAATAAAACTAAGAGGGTAAGCGAAATGATGGAGCCCTTCTATAGTAGAAAGGTTGGACATAGCCGTGTAAGCGAATCCTCTCGTGCTTTATCCGGAACAGAAACATAGTTTTATTGCGATATGGACACTTCAACCGAATTTCTGCCGTCGGCGTCGCCGTCGCCGTGAAGTTCCCTATAGATAAAATCTTCGCCGCGCGCCGTATGCCCGAGCGGAAGCGTGCGGGGACGCGTGCTATCACGGAAAGCGAACGCACTCAATCTCCCACGCGCAAGCAAGGAAGCAAGAAGCCAGCGCCGGAAAGAGTGGGGGGGGGGGGGGCGCACTTCTACTCCGCCAACAACCGCGCTCGTCGCTCGTCCGCACCGTCTGTTATCTCCACACGGCTCTGACCTTTATGCGCCGTGCATTCGCCGCTCAGTTTCCGTTGAAGCGATAGACCCCACGTACCTACCGCCGCTGCGGCGTATGCTTGCTGCCAGCGTTTTGACAGTCGTTGTCTGCAGTCATTCAGTGTGATCTATTCGTGTTTGTTTGTGCGCGCTCACACCACGCTTGTTCATTCAGTTAGTAATAGTCGGGTCACATTTTCCAACACACGCTACACATGCAATGCTGCCCGGATCGGCAGTGCAGCACTACAGGTGTGTCCCTTCGCACGCGCTGCCCACGGGAAGCGTTTCTCATCAACACCACCGTTTCACACGCGCCTTCTCGTGGTCATCGAGTCTCTCTTCAAGTCGGTCTACTTACGCCGCAGCACACCTGCTTACTTAATCAGCTCATGTTTACTACAATTCATATTGCTACCAAAGCCGCTCACCTTACTTCGTATGACATTGCTGTGTTGCTATCGCATTCATTGCTTCGCCCTTAGGGCTAAACTGTGACATTTTTTGCACATAGGCTATGATTTTATCATTTATTTTGCCACCGTAATAACAGGACAAGCAACAGCCGGCAACACAGCAGAACAGCTCCGATCTAGCATCACGTCTTCGTCGTTGTCTTCGTCTCTCCTCACCGAATCCTCCGCGGCGAGCAAAATAAAGCGCCAGCGAACGGGACCGCACAACACACGTAAATGCACTGAATGGACGTGTCATTATTCCCCCCCTTAAAAAGCATCGGCTCGATGCTTTCGAAGTACGGACGGTAGGCGATCAGCGTGCGTAATATGGCTTCATCCTAGCCACGTGGACGATGTCCGGTTGTGGTGTACGGCGGGAGTATCGCGTGGTGCTCTCTGGAACAACCTTGTAGTTGACGTCATTGAGGCGTTGAAGAACCCGGAAAGGTCGGAAATAACGACGGAGAAGTTTCTCCGACCTCCCGCGTTGGCGAACGGGACTCCAGATCCATACTTTGTCTCTGGGGTGGTAGGTAACTTCTCTTTGTCGGAGGTTGTACCTGTGAGCATCATCGTAGTGTTGCTGAGACCGAATGCGCAGGCGTGCTAGCTGACGAGTTTTCTCAGCACACTGAGCATATTGGGCAGCATTCACTGTAGTAGATTCGAAGGTGTCGGGAAGAAGCATTGCGTCTAATATTGTGGTAACCTCGCAGCCGTGAAGCAAGCGGAAAGGAGTAAATCCTATGATTTCTTGAACAGCGGTATTATAGGCGAAGGTTACGAAACGAAGAACGCTGTCCCAGTTCTTGTGGTCCACGTCGAAATACATTGAAAGCATGTCAGCGATGGTCTTGTTGAGCCGTTCGGTTAGGCCGTTCGTCTGTGGATGATAAGCTGTTGCCCGACGATGAACAGTGCCGCTGAGGGTCATCACTTCAGCCAGGAGTTGGGCTGTGAAAGCGGTCCCTCTGCCGGTAATAACCACTGCTGGTGCGCCATGGCGGAGGACGATATCATGCATGAAGAAATTGGCGACGTCATTAGCAGTAGCTTGTTGAAGTGGTCTTGTTTCACAGTAACGAGTGAGATAATCTGTCGCAACTATTATCCATCGGTTGCCAGCCGAAGATTTAGGAAATGGTCCAAGCAAGTCCATTCCGACTTGTTGAAAGGGTGCCCGAGGTGGTTCGACAGGTTGTAACAAGCCAGCTGGTTTTATAGGCGGCGTCTTGCGCCGCTGGCAGTGTCGGCAAGTCTTCACGTATTGCTTAACGGTACGGGACAGTTTAGGCCAGTAGTACTTGTGGCGGATACGCCCGAGAGTACGCGTGAACCCCAAATGGCCAGAGGACGGTTCGTCGTGACAAGCATGCAGGATCTCTTCTCGCATCGCAGATGGTACCACAAGAAGATCGGCTTGAGAGCTGGAGTCAAAGCTTTGCTTGTACAAGACGTTGTTGCGGAGAAAGAACGACGAAATTATGCGGTGGAATGCCCGTGGTGGCTGCGTAAGTTGGCCCTCAAGGTATTCGATGAGTGGGCGAATCTCCAGGTCATCACGCTGTTGCCAAGCCAAGTAAGACGCTGTGACGGCGCATAGGAATCTGTCTTCGTCAGTTAGTTCAGGCGGAGTCGTTTCTACAGGAGCGCGAGAAAGACAGTCGGCATCTGTGTGCTTGCGTCCCGACTTGTAGACAACTGTAACGTTGAACTCCTGAAGGCGAAGACTCCATCGAGCAAGGCGGCCTGAGGGGTCTTTGAGACCGGCAAGCCAACACAACGAATGGTGGTCACTGACTACTTTGAAAGGTCTGCCGTACAAATATGGTCGGAACTTGAATATCGCCCACACGACAGCTAGACATTCTTTTTCTGTAGTCGAGTAGTTCGATTCGGCCGATGACAAGGTACGACTAGCGTAGGCGATCACTCTTTTTATACCTTCTTGCCGCTACACAAGGACGGCGCCGAGACCAACATTGCTGGCGTCCGTGTGCACTTCAGTGTCGGCATCTTCGTCGAAGTGACCTAGGATTGGAGGAGTCTGAATTCGTTGTTGTAGGTCACAAAAAGCGCGATGTTTCTCGTGGTTGCAAACGAAAGCGGCATTGTCCCTTGTGAGAAAATGCAATGGCTCAGCTATTTTCGAAAAGTTGGGTACGAAGCGACGGTAAACGCACAAAGTCCTAAAAAACGGCGAACCTCGCGTTTGTTCGTAGGCGTTGGGAAGGCAGCAACAGCTCGTGTTTTTTCAGGATCCGGTCGAATTCCATCGCAGCTGATGACATGACCAAGGAATTTCAGCTCCTCGTAACCGAAGTGGCATTTTTAGGGCTTTAGTGACAGGCCTGCAGTTCGGAACGCATCAAGCAGTGCACGAAGACGCTGGAGATGCTGCTCGAAAGTCTCCAAAAAACGACGACGTCGTCCAAATAAACAAGACACGTTTGCTCCTTAAGACCGGACAAAAAGTGTCCATCATTCTTTGAAATGTCGCAGGACCTGAGCACAGGCCAGAAAGAAGAACCTTCAATTCAAAGCGTCCGTCAGGAGTAATAAATGCGGTCTTTTCCCGGTCACGGTCATCGACTTCGATTTGCCAATAACCGCTACGCATATCCATGGATGAAAAATATCTGGAGTGCCGAAGTCGGTCCAGCGAGTCGTCGATGCGAGGGAGAGGATAGACGTCTTCCTTTGTGACGTTGTTGAGTTTGCGATAATCAACGCACAAACGCAGTCTGCCGTCTTTCTTTTTAACTAGCACCTCTGGTGACGCCCATGGGCTTGTAGATGGCCGAATGATGTCGTCAGCAAGCATTTGTTTGACTTGTTCTCGAATGGCGTGTTGTTCTCTTCGAGACGCACGATAGGCATGTTGTCGGATGGGTCTTTCTGCAGTTCGGTTATAATTCTGTGCTTCGCAACGTGTGTCTGCTTGATTCTTGACGTCGTGGCAAAGCAGCCGCTAAAGGAAAGCAAAAGAAAGCGAAGACTGTCTTGCGGTTCAGCCGATAGCTCGGAATTCACGTCGAGTTGAATTATAGACTGCTTGTCGTCGTGTGGGACGGACGAAAGTTCTGCGAGTGAGAGGCTGGTTCTCGCGTCACCGATTTCTTCGAAGTAAGCGACAACAGCGTACCTCGTGAAGTGCTGGTATTCGCGACTAAAGTTCGCAATTAGAATTTCAGCAGGCCATTTAATGAGTTCGAGGAGGCCGCGGGCGACGCATACTTGACGAGAGAAGAGAATGGACACATTGGTTTCAACAACTCCAAGGGCAGTTCGGTCCATGTCGCTCAGTACGGTAACCAGTACACTGGAACGAGGTGGTACGGTGACGGAATCAGAGACACGCAACGCTATCTTGTGCGATTTGCATTCGTGCGAGCTCGCGTTACGTGAAAATGATACCAGCAGCTCTCGAAGATTTATAATGGCCCCGTATTCTCTAAGAAAGTCCATTCCTAAGATGAGCTGCCTGGAGCATTCTCGCAGCACGACGAAAGATCCGATGAAGGCAGAGCCGCAGATATGCACTCGGGCAGTGTACCTCCCAACCGGCGTCACGAGATGACCACCCGCAGTACGGAGTTGGGGACCATTCCATGGTGTGGTCACCTTTCGGAGCGTAGCTACCAATTCACCACTCATAACGGAGTAGTCGGCGCCGGTATCCACGAAGGCGGTGACCTGTTAATTGTCGACGGTTATGGTAATATCGGCGGAAAGTCCTGCGTTGTTATCAGAAAATGGCGTGGAAGATAAATCGTCGTCGTGAACTCGTCATGTCGGATGGTGTTTGTCAGGACGATCCGCAGCGGCCCCACCCCCGGAGGTCGCTGTCTTCAGTTTTCTTGACGTGGGCGTGGACTTGGGGACCTGGTGCAAACATCAGGGAACCTGGAGTAACGGCTAGGCGACATGATGCCCCGAGGAGATGGTGAACGTGACTGGTGTCTTTCTGCGGGAGAACACGGCTGCTGAGAGGCCAGGAACTGCTCTATCTCGCGTGGGCGCTCACCATTACTTGGTCGACGCGCGTTAGGGTGAAATTCCTGAAGGCCCATCCTCCGATAAGGGCACGGACGATATAGATGGTGCGCTTCGCCGCAGTGGTAGCAAAGTGGCCGATTGTCCGAGGTGCGCCACACGTTTGATTTCCGCATGATATCTCGCGGGCCTACGTCCTCATACGAGTTTACATTTGTAGCGGGAAATTGACGTGGCAGAACTGAAACAGGGAAGGCAAACGTCGTCCCGTAGATGGTTGAGGACTCCGTAAGGCTTCGGCATAAGTCAGGACTGGGGCTTCCGCTCGCGTTGGCGCCAATGGTTGGGTCATGGTCCTGATTTCGTCACGAATGATGTCACCAAGCGCAGTGACAGTCGCCTGACAAGAAGTTTTGCGAACTTCCTCAAGTTCTTCGCGCACAACGCTTCGCACAAGCTCTCGGAGTGCTGCTAAATCATGTCCGCAGGTGAAACATGACAAGGCGGCGACGGTGCTTTGGCGGTCGTACTGTTGGGAGCGTTGCTGTAGCGCTCGTTCCATTGTCGTTGCTTCAATTATGAACTCAGCGACGGTAGCTGGAGGGTTGCGCATGAGTCCAGCGAAGAGTTGTTCTTTCACCCCTCGCATTAAGAGACGAACTTTCTTTGTCTCGGCCATACCTGGATCAGCTCGTCGGAACAAGCGCGACATGTCCTCGACAAACATGGCCACGCTTTCATTTGGCTTCTGAAATCGACTCTGCAGAGCCTGCTCGACCTTTTCTTTCCTTTCGGGGCTACTGTATGTCTCGCGAAGCTGTCGTCGGAATTCTTGCCAGCTAGTGATGGAGACCTCATGACTCTCAAACCCCGTGCGAGCGTAGTCTTCGAGGGCAAAGTACACGTACCGCAGTTTCTTAGAGTCATCCCATTCATTGACTGCAGCGGCTCGGTCGAAGTGCTCAAGGCAATCCTCCACGTCCTCGAACACGTCGCCATAAAATGACTTCGGAACGCGCGCTGCGTAGACGACACTTGGACTAGCGGTGGATTGGACTGCGTTGCTCTCTTGAGTCTGACTTGCACTCGCCCCAGTGGGGGACATTCTTGCTTGGCTCAATAGGCCGTATTCAGGAGGTAGTCGTTGCAAGCGGCGGCTCTAGCTAAGTGCCCGGTTTTTCTCCGGAATCGTGGAAATGGTGGTAGGGACTCGAAGCATCGAAAGGTCAAATTAGTGCATAGGATGGTACCCAGCACTTCCACCAATTCGTCACCGTAATAACAGGACAAGCAACAGCCTGAAACACAGCAGAACAGCTCCGATCGAGAACCAAGTCTTCGTCGTTGTCTTCGTCTCTCCTCACCGAATCCTCCGCGGCGCACAAAAAATGTTGTCGCAGTTTCACCCGAAATGCGAAGCATCAATTGCGATAGCAAATTTGTAGATAGCTATACGGAGTAATGATATTAGCTTTATCAGCTGTATAAACTTGGACATGCAGCAGCACCGACAACACGCAGAACTATTGTCGACGCCGTCGCCGTTTTGCCCGCGTTCGCTCAAAATGCGTGCGGCGTTGGTGACTGTTGCCGGAGCCTCTGATATAAATAGGCACTTGGTGCCGCACCTAAACGTCGCCTCCCTTCCCTCCCCCTCCACCCACTCCCCCACGGCCTCTCGCGCGTCAGAAGAAGGCGCGTTTGCTCTACATATATGGCGATTGTAAAGGAGGAAAGAGACGCCTACTTCTGCAGCCCTTAAGCGAGCACGGAGCAGAACGCGCGTTTGTTCTCCGCCGTGCGTTCACTTCCCGTGAAAGCGCGCGCCCCATCGCGCCCTTCACTCGCACACATACAGCGTTTGGCGCGCCGGCGACGATTTCATCTCCATTGACGTCATACGGAACCTCACGGCAACGGCGACGCCGACGGCAGAAATCTGCTTTTGAGTGTCCATATAATTGCTATCGCAATAATAAAGTGCCAGCGAACGTGAACCGCACAACACACGTAAATGCACTGAATTGACGTGAGAATCTGTATCTGTGTACCCATGCGCATTCACGGCGATTATTATAAAAGCTGCCGACCTACAAATAATACTTCAATTAGCGGGCAGCGTTTAATCTGTGGTACTCGTTTTACTCACACTATTAGAGCTTAGTCATAACGTTTAGGAACATACGGGAGTGAAAATGCTTCACTATATTGTCTTAAAACGAGATTGTAGGCTTGATTCCCAGACATTTCAGCCGCAGTCTGGTAGTTCTCGCAATGCAAAAAGTGTTTGTGTGCTGAGATTTAGGCGCAGCTTGAAAAAGAGTTGTCGCAGTTTCACCTGAAAGGCGAAGCATCAATTGCGATAGCAAATTTGTAGAGAGCTATACGGAGTAATGATATTAGCTTTATCAGCTGTACAAATTTGGACATGCAGCAGCACCGACAACACGCAGAACTATTGTCGACGCCGTCGCCGTTTTGCCCGCGTTCGCTCAAAATGCGTGCGGCGTTGGTGACTGTTGCCGGAGCCTCTGATATAAAAAATGTCCCAGTTTCGCCCTAAGGGCGAAGCAATGAATGCGATAGCAACACAGCAATGTCATACGAAGTAAGGTGAGCGGCTTTGGTAGCAATATGAATTGTAGTAAACATGAGCTGATTAAGTAAGCAGGTGTGCTGCGGCGTAAGTAGACCGACATGAAGAGAGACTCGATGACCACGAGAAGGCGCGTGTGAAACGGTGGTGTTGATGAGAAGCGCTGCCCGTGGGAAGCGCGTGCGACAGGGACACACCTGTAGCGCTGCACTGCCGATCCGGGCAGCATTGCATGTGTAGCGTGCGTTGGAAAATGTGGCCCGACTATTACTACCTGAATGAACAAGCGTGGTGTGAGCGCGCACAAACAAACACGAATAGATCACACTGAATGACTGCAGACAACGACTGTCAAAACGCTGGCAGCAAGCGGCGGCGGCGAAGGTACGTGCGGTCTATCGCTTCAACGGGAACTGAGCAGCGAATGCACAGTCAGAGCCGTGTGGAGATAAGAGACGGTGCGAGCGAGCGACGAGCGCGGTTGTTGGCAAAAAG
The DNA here is from genome assembly GCF_013339745.2 of Dermacentor silvarum. NCBI lineage: Eukaryota > Metazoa > Arthropoda > Arachnida > Ixodida > Ixodidae > Dermacentor > Dermacentor silvarum. Next base: position 17,973 of record NW_023605854.1, read on the forward strand.
AAATGCGCCCCACCCCCCCCCCCCCCCCGCTCCTCCGGCGCTCGCTTCCCGCTTCCTGCTTGCGCGTGGAAGATTGAGTGCGTTCGCTCTCCAGTGACAGCGTGCGTCCCCGCACGCTTCCGCTCGGGCATACGGCGCGCGGCGAAGATTTATCTATACGGAACCTCACGGCGACGGCGACGCCGACGGCAGAAATCCGTGGAAGTGTCCATTAATTGCTATCGCAATAATAGGCACTTGGTGCCGCAGCTAAAAGTCGCCCTCCCTTCCCTCCCCCTCCCCCCACTCCCCCACGCCTCTCGCGCGTCAGAAGAAGGCGCGTTTGCTCTACATATATGGTGATTGCAAAGGAGGAAAGAGACGCTACTTCTGCAGCCCTTAAGCGAGCACGGAGCAGAACCGCGCGTTTGTTTCTCCGCCGTGCGTTCACCTCCCTAGTGAAGCGCGCGCCCCTCGCGCCCTTTCACTCGCACATACAGCGTTCGGCGCGCGGCGAGGATTTCATCTTCATTGACGTCATACGGAACCTCACGGCGACGGCGACGGTGACGCCGACGGCAGAAATCTGCTTTTGAGTGTCCATATAATTGCTATCGCAATAAAACAACAAATGGTCAATGTGATCTGGAGTGCATTCTCCTGGCAGTGCAAACCAATAACTAATATTTCATTTGAATATATACCCGTGGACGAACTTCACAGGCACAGCGGTTGGTTCTTAGTGAAACGAAGGTGTGAAAATGTGACAAACCTTTTCAGCGAAAGTGGCCACCATCCGCATGAAGGCCTCACTCATGCGGGCCGTCTTCGGACGCTGGCTCGGCGGCGTACGTCTTACCGAAAACGAACGGTATGTCGGAGCCATGGGGCTGCCCCATCCAGTGAGGCAGCGCCACTTCGCGGACTTGTGGGCGAAGACGTAGGCGAACACTTTTCCTCCGCGTTCGCTGTGCGTATCTGCGAAGAACCGCAGTGGACAGTTGAACACCCTGTCCGACGCGAAGTCCACGTACTGCCCTCCTCAGAGCGTTGTTGTCACCTTGCGGTACTTGGTCAGGTACATTCGTCGCAGTCTGGTGTGTCCTGTTTCCACAACGTGCAAATAGGCTTCAAGAGAATCAGCGACTCCATTTGAAGACACTGAGAGGAGGTCTTCGGCGAGGAGGTCATGCACAGGTGGTGCAGCAGAAGCAAGCCCCCTCGTCGTAGGTGACTCCGGCCATGACATCGACGGGTGCGAAAAAACCCCGCTTCATTGCCTCTATTGGATTCCTTGAAGGAAGACGTCGTGATAGTTGATAGAAAGGCATAAATTTGGGTGCCACGATCTCTGCAGAAGCGGTACGAGCTCTTCTGTGGGACTTGTTCCGGAGGCAAGCTATGACAGCCTCCGGAGTGGAAGAGATCAATTATGCCCCCCTCCGCGCAGCAGCGACGATGCCAGCCACTTTGGTCACCCTTGACCATGCTCTCATGCACCGTGTCCCACACGTCGATACTGTACATAGTGCCACTCATCAAGAGTGCTCTCTTGAAGAGACCTTCGCTCATCGGTGACATGATGTGTGTGCGGCACGGACCATGATCCCGCACTCTCGCCGAATAATGTGACTTGTTGCGGGTCACCTCCGAAAAATTCGATGTTACGCTGGACCCCCTTTAGCGCCATGACCTGGTCTAGAAGACCGACGTTTCCCTGTCGCATCTGGAGAGTTCCCGTTGAGGAAGCCGAGGATGCTTAGGCGGTAATTCATGGACACGCAACGACGTCGGCAAACGCAGCCAACACGGCTCCGCTGTAGTTCGCCTGATTGGCGCTGCCGAGAGTGAAGCCCCCTCGTGGATCCACACCAAGACCGGTCGTCCTCGAACCCGGTTCCTGGCAAGCTCAGGGAGCCACACGTTAAGGTGAAGGCATTCCTCCGTCGTTGAGGCCTTCCATGCCGATGCCGGGAAAGTGGGCCTGCACATAAAAAGTTACAAGCATTACACTAGAGCATTACACTATACAAGCATTACACTATACATAGTGAAATGCTTGGAGTGAGTTACGAAATTTATCTGACACTCACGCTGAATCGACTTGAGGGCACCAGTGGCGAATATGTCGGTTATACGCATAACTGGAAGCATTTGCGCGAAAAGATTACTCGGATGCTATTTGCACTTTGGACATGGAAGATTACAAGCAGTTTAAGGTATGAAGCAACAAGGAGTTTAGAGTACGATCATCATCATCATTAGCCGACTTAAGCTCACTTTAAGATGAAGGCTTCTCACAGAGATCGCCAATGACCCCTGTTTATTCCCAGTGGACACTACGTTGTGCGTGGAAATTTCTCAATTTGTTACAACACCTAATTTTCGGCCGTACTTCATTGTTGTTCCCTACTCTAGGCACCTTTTCTGTAATCCCAATACACAACCAGTTATCTGCCTTATGCCATTACATATGGTTTTCCGCATTGCATTTTTGTATGTCAAGTAGAATTCGGCTTAGAACGTTTGCTCTATAATCCACACCGCTGTCTTTCTGTCCTCTTAACGCTACAACGAATATTTTGGATTCATCGCTCGTGCGCGGTCGTTGACTACTTCGCGAGCTTCTTTGCAAGCCCCAAAGTTTCTTTCGCATTTCGTAGTGCCGGTAGAATACAATGATTGCAGTGTGGCAGTCATGATTTCTAATGCCTCCCTATGCGCTCCGACTCATTATATTCTTCGCTAAATATCTATCTCGTTGTCCAGGGGGCACCTCTGCGTAATCAGCCTGGTAAATTTTACTCTTGCACCTATTCTAGATGCTGACTAATATCACACATCCTCGGTTCTTGTCGGCTAAGGTTTTCAATAATTAATTGCAAGTCATTTTCGCGTTGGTGTAAAGAACACAGTCACCTTCAAATCAAGGGTTCACGAGTTATTTTTTGATCGTCACTCCTAATTATTTCTAGTGTAACCGCAATAAAGCTTTGCATGTCTCCAAAAACTCCACAAAGTTTGGAATTAATATCTCGAAACTGGTGTCATCCTGAGAATTCGTTTCCAGGGAATCCACCTTGCGAACTCCACGGCTAGGATTTGTAAATTGCAATATCGGCCATAAGTAATTCGTTAAAAATCAATTTGTGATTTTATGACACATGGAAGAAAAAATACAAGTAGATTTCTAGTTTTTCCTCTTTTTAAGATAGTTCCTTAACAGATATTTTCTTAACAATATTCGTGACCCTACATGTTTTTCTTTGCGTTTTGATTCTGCCACAAGTGACAGGATCAGGTTTCAAAACCAAGTCAGGAGCGGCCATGCCTCCTTTTTTAGATCTTTCTTTAGAACAGGAATCAAATGACACAGGAGCCCTTGTGGCACAAGATGCTTGCCTGCACTGGTCCTCCATGCCACAAAGCCATTTTCCAACAACTAGCTCACCCAGACCTCTGGATAAGTGCTTACACGCCAAAACCCAAAATACAATAATCATGCCTTGCGGAAGCGTGCGCCGAAAAATGTGGTCCTCAGAATGGAGACGCTGAAAACTTCCACCTTTGATGCGGTGCTCACGTTCAACGAATTCTGCATGTCCCTACTAAAAAATCCTATTTTAAATTCAAACAGGTTATACAGGTTTAAACTTGTTTTAACCGGGACCTGTTTGGCAACAAACAGGTGTAAACAGGACCCGTTTTTACACACAAACGGGTCTGACGGGGTCTGTTTTGGCTTGCAAATAGGTTTAAACCACGCGACCCCCCACACAGAAATTGGTCTAAAGGGGCCCCGTTTAGCGGACAAACTGGTTCATACCAGGCACGAAGGCACAAACAGGCCCCCTATTTGGCCCGCAGACCGGTTTTAACAGGAATCTCCGACAGAGAAATGGGTCTAACAGGGACCCGTATGGTAGTTTTAACCAGTTAAACTGGCTCTACTGGTCCCCCTGGCACCAAAAAGGTTTACACAGGTCCTACTCGGCACAAAAACTGGTTAGAACGGGACCTTTGTAGCTGTCATACTGGGATGAAGTCATACCATGCAATTTAATGCTTTGAACGGTAAAATTCGATTTGAAATTGGTACACACGCGTGACTGCTCCGCAACACCCCAACGACAGCCGCTTCGCGTCGGCGCCCGGCACCGGGGCACAACCGACGGCGTCGCCAGAGAGGAGAAAAAAAGAAAATGGTAAT
>NW_023605855.1:0-32500 GCF_013339745.2 Dermacentor silvarum
CTTCCCGCCCTTCTACTGCGAAGACTCCTTTGTTTTACATTTCCTAGTGCCAAAACCCGGGATAAGATTGGCTTCTTTATAAATACGGAAAGCTTCTTTTGAAGAAGTAACTCCTGTGACAAGATCATCAACGTAGAAATTCTCGGCAAGTTGCATGGAAGATGACCTCAGCGCAGTATCGACGTGTTTGAAATGATACTGGAGCGTCGCTGTTAGAGGAATGGACGTGCTGTGGTTCCAAATGGCACTCGTGTCATCCTATACTCCACTATTTTCGGCACATGGTCACTGGACATGGGCGTGCTGTCAAACTATAAGAACCGCAAGGCGTCGCGATCAGGCTCTTGAATGCCGATTTGAAGAAACGCCTTTTGTACATCTGCAGTAATTCCAATCTTGTCTAGCCTGAAATTCACAAGCATTTTAACCATCTTGTTGTTGATCTTGGGTCCTTTTTCTAATGATTCGTTCAGAGACGCTGCTCCGTGCGTGTGTGACGAGGCATCGACGACCACCCTCAGCCGTGTCGTCGAGGATGATTCTCTGATAACAGTATGGTGCGGCATGTAGTAACATCTCTCTTCCGCGTCTTTTCCGTTGACTCTTTCAGCGTGATCATCCAGTTCATACTGCCTGAATGCCTTGTCGTACTGCTGAATAAGCTCCTCGTTACTACCAAATCGCCGCAATAAACCGTGTAGGCGTCGAACCGCAACACTTCGGTTGTCTCCTAGGTATGTGTTGACGGATTTTCACGGTAGCGCTACTTCGTACCTCCCGTTCTTGAATGCTATGTTCTCCGTGAATTACCGGACCACTTCATTTCCATGCTCGTCGTGGGTAGAAGAGTCAGAACTGCCTATGCTGTCTAGATCCCAAAAGTGTTGTAAGGTTTCAGACACGTCAGTCTCTGTGCAACTCGTGCGAAGTACACAAACGTGCGCGCGGACTTCTTTAAAAATGCGACCGTCGCATGGTACAGGCCCTTGAAATGTCCAGCCAAGCTTGGTGTTGATCGCAGCGAGTCCTGTCACTTCGTCGTGAGACCAAACATCGTTTAGCACGAGCTTCCACATTTCGTCGGCTCCAATGAGCAAGCTTATGCCAACTTCTGTTTTTAGGCCAGGAAGCGATACAAAGTCAGCAATAAACTTTTTTTCATTAGCCAGCTTCTGCTTAAATGACTGTGACTGTGGAGGTTCAAGCAAGTGATCACAGATGAAGGGAACCTCTAACGCCTCGATTTCGTGCTTGGAGCTGTGAAATTGGCTCATCAAAGTCACCTTAACCAAGTTGAGCTGTTCTTTTGGCGCACCGCTCGAACCACCGAACGCTTTCACTTCAACATCTACCTTCTTCAGTGTTGGCAGGCTTAGTTTTCTGGATATATCTTCTCTGGTAAACGTTCTCTGGCTCCCGTTGTCCAGGACTCCTTTTATATAGCAAGAATTGCAGTCACTTAGAGCCCATACTCGGAACGTCTGCAGTAATACGTCATTTTCAAATAAATTGCTTGTAGGTGCTTGTGCGGCAGCATGCAAGCTCGGGGTTTGTCGTTCACTCGGTTTCTTCTTGCTAGCGTAGTTGGGGTCACAAACAGCTGTTGCGTGCTTGCCTTTACAGGTAGCGCAACGGATGTTGCGTCGGCAATCTTTCGAGCGGTGGCCTGATATCGTGCACTTGAAACATCTGCCCGACTTGGCCAAAAGGCTCTTCTTCTCCTGCAGGCTTATTGTAGAAGTGCACGTTTCCGTAACGTGGGTGGGTGAAAGGCAGAAAAAACAAGTACCTTTCGTCTTGCTGGATTCGTTGTGTAACACGGAGGCGGTAGGCGTGGCACAGGTCTTCCTGTCACGCCTTCCATCGTGCGTGTCGCGAACGCAGGAATCCTGGTGACCACTTTTTCACGGGCTTCGACCTCCAGTCGAAGATAATCCAATAGCTGGCTCAGCTCCGTCTCTGACGACTGGATCTCGTCGGGCTTTTGTAGTAAGCTCTGTCGCTTGTAGTGTTCCACCACGGTGTCATTGGGGATCGCTTTCGTTAGAATCTCGACGAGCATCGCAGCGTATGAAAGCTCCGATCGTCCAAGAGCCTTGAGACCTCTCACGTTAGTATGTACGGTAGCCAGGAGATTCCTCATAGCGGTCACGTCAGTAGAAAACCTCACTGTTCTCAGCATTCGAAGATTCTCCAAGTACTTTTGCTCGATGATCCTCACGTTGCAGAAGCGGTTGGTTAAAATTTCGATGGAATCGGCATATGATGCGTCCGTCACTTGAATTCCCTCGATCGCTTTGGCCGCTGGTCCAGTCAAAAGGGTTTTCAAGTAGTGAAAGCGGTCGATGTTCGTTAAACTGGCATTTTCGTGGACGGCATGCTTGAACTTGTCCCAGAAGGGCTGCCACTGTTGCACTGTTCCATTGAAGTGAACCAAGTCGAGCTTCAGGAGTCGAGAAGCACCGACAACTGGTGTTGAGGTATCACCGAGGGCACGATGTCCCGAGATCGTACCTGAAGCTGAGGCGTCGTTAGGTGTCGGTAGGCCTCGATCCACGGTTGTTTGAGACTGAAGTTGTTCGATGTGGTGACAGAGAAGGGACAAAGTTGCTGCCGCGTTGTCTTCATAATCCGCGACCGAGATGTAGTCTTCGGATGCTTGCTCGTCCGTGAGGTAACCCTCCAACTGTTCGTTGAGCACCCGTAGTCCGTCGTTGCAGTTCTTCAGTCTGTCATGCAGCACTCGAAGCGCCGGAGCGCTAAAATGACTCGATTCCATGAGTTGGCTTGCCTCGTTTCGGAGACGCGTGTGCAAAGCTCGTTGGCCGGGTTGCTCGCTTGCCCTTGATCCGCTCCATCTTCGTTGCCGGCGAAGTCCTTTCGTTGTCGGGTCGCTTGGATCACAGAGTCCCGGGTTTCTCGGCACCAAAAATGTAAAACAAAGGAGTCTTCGCAGTAGAAGGGCGGGAAGGGGAAGTTTATTGCTCGAAGAACCGTAATAACGCGTCCATACTGGCCGTTCGAGTCAGTCCAGAAGCGCCAGATCACGAGCGAGCCGCTCGCGCCGAGCGCGCTAGTAGCCGTCGTCGTCCTCTTCCTCTAATATTTAACAGTGTGCTATGACGTTGCACACAACTGTTTATTTATTTATTTATTTATTTATTTATTTATTTATTTATTTATTTATTTATTTATTTATTTATTTATTTATTACAAATACCTACAGCGCCCGAGTTGGGCATTATCGTAGTCCAACATAATGAGCAATATTATAGGTTATATAAATTTGGCATAATACTGTCACAATCACAGCATAATAGACCACGGCCACACGAGGTAGTATAGTGGCGTAGTAGTTACTTGGTAAAAACTACTAAGAAACCGTTCTGACTAGTAAATTCAGCACTTACTAGCTTTACTAGCCGCTGGATAGTACAGAACTAGTAGGAAGGTAGTAGAATACGTATTAATCTAGTAAACTCATGCATTTACTAGCTATTTACTAACTTTATTCTCAAGAGTGCTGACTGTGGTGGGAACAACAGAATCGATGTTAGATACGGCCTCCGTTTTACCGCTTGTTATAGCGGTTATAAGAAGTGCGCACAAAAATAATAGGTGTGGTGTCGTTCACGATAGTGAGCCCACGTGAGGGACTGCCCACACTGTATGGACGTGAAGGCACTCGCTCGGCTCACTCACGTTTCCACAGCCTCAAGGTCGTGCTTAAAGTCTGAATCGCTACGACGTTGCTGTGCGATTCTCACAATTGTTCTGCTTACCAGATATTTCTTCAGCAGGAAAAGGTATCATTGACGTCGGAGGAGCGCAGATATATGCACTACTCGCTGCTTCCAAGGGCTGCACGCACGCACGCACGCACGCACGCACGCACGCACGCACGCACGCACGCACGCACGCACGCACGCACGCACGCACGCACGCACGCACGCACGCACGCACGCACGCACGCACGCACGCACGCACCACCACACACACACACACACACACACACACACACACACACACACACACACACACACACACACACACACACACACACACACACACACACACACCACACACACACCACGCACGCACGCACGCACGCACGCACGCACGCACGCACACACACACACACAGACACATAGCAGATTTTTGCCATAGGCCATGGATTTTTGTGGGCAGCCGGCAGTGTTTTGCCAGTTCTCTATCGAAGGGATCAGGTCATCGTTGCAAACATTTTATTGAGTCCTTGGATATCCGCACATGCGCGTTCGTGTCTGTTTTTAATTGGATTAAATACGTCTTACAGGCTTAGCTTACGCATGAACGTATACAATGTATAATGTTAGTCCGTTCGTGGTGTGTTATTCAACCTCCATGGAGCATACCACGTCGTGGTCGTAAAACACACGTTTTTCTCTTGGCCCCGTTTGTAGTATGCCCTTTATCTCAGTATTTTGGGGGAGTGGGTGTCGACGGATTTTTCCCAGAGGCCTCTGGCAAGGGAAGCCGAGGATTGTTTGACAGGGACGGACATTCAGCTACATAGTGTTAAGATATCAAACTTACTGACGCATGTGCTTCTAGCAATATCTATAGCAGTATGCAAAAAGCGTGGTAATGTGGACAGGGAGCACTGTAGGTGAAACGCGGCAGTGCTTGATGCACTGCTTGTCGGCAGGATTCCGGCAGCCCCGTTCTTATAAGTGCTAAGAACGTTATAATGAATGTGCTTCCTTTTCTCTGCGTGCGTGTTTCCGCATATGTGAATCACAGCTATTCACGTGCGGTGGTCTCTGCTGACAACACATGCATGTTCACAAACAGCCCAGAGAGCCAGTCCGGGTTGCACCCCTCCGACATGACGTGCTGAAGACAGGTGACCCTTATTCAAGCCGCTTGCAACAATAAAACTGGATCAAAACAGTCCCAGAAACATTCAACGCTTCGGCAGTCAGGGACAGACTTGTCGTTGTGCATCTATGCAGTCTCTGCGCTTTTGTCATAGAGTTGGCTTTTCGAGTTGTTCTGTCCTGTCTTCGCTACGTACACACCAGTAGTGACAAAATTTTCCTCTCATTCACAACGAATACTCATGGCGTGATCTTCCAAATAGCTTGGGAACGCGAGCCATGCGAGCCATGTTCTCTGGGAGACTGGAAGTCGCCTACCACACTTGACAATTTTCAGCACACAGAAGCACAAGAACAGCTACACTCTGTCTGGCATATCCCCTTGCACTGCAGCGAAGACTAGAGCTCGTTTCGTAATACTATCATAACCAATCAGTAACGAGTACTGGCAGTGTGTTCCAGGGAATGGGGGATGACTCAGCCATTGTACGCTGCAAATCTTCCTGTGACCGTTTCCATTCAGTCAGCGTTGCACGGAGGGCGATCAGAGGTGGACAATTGAGGAGCCATGAGCTCCGTTTAAATGAACTCGATAAGGTCGAGTCGAGTGGGCTTGTCGGTACGAAATCCGGTCTTCGGGCTCATGTAAACGCTAGCGGGCCGGGCCGAGCGAACGTCGAGGTGAGTTCTGTCAACCCTGCCTGCAAGGAGTGGGTTGATTAACCCATCCCGCTTAGAAAATGCATAGTAAACTTGGCCGCGTGTAAGCGTAGCCACTCGACTTCTGACTCGATCCGCTCGAGTCGAGTTCACGTAAAGGATGCTATAAGTATCGCTGCACTGAACGAAGTTGGTCAGATGATAGATGCAGGCATGGAGGAAAGAAAAAGATACAAGGGAGCATCGCGCAACGTGATTGAAGCCGACAGTGTCATCCCTACACGTGGTAAAACGTCAGAGCACGGAGGATACGTCAGAGCGCGCGCTAGGTTTTAGTATTCCTGGTGGATTTTTTTCGACACCCATTCGCATTTTCCTTCCTCCATGCCCATTCGAGACCAAACGTCTCGGCAAATCTTGATTCTTGCTCCGTGATCTCAACGCAAGAGGTCACATGTTGTGTCGACACTGAGCAAAGGGACTGGCCTCATGGAGCTTTCGCTTGCCAAGGCTGGCTGTGTGACGTAATGCTCTCCCATAACTTTTGCCTTTCTCCATGGATACAGGTAAATCTCGCAGCATAATGGACACTTCACTCGCTGCAAGAGGGTTTGAAAAAAAATTTTTTTTTCAGAGCAGAAATAATGAGCGCAGCTTCAGTAGTAGGCTGTATGCTGATCGGCACCCTTAACTTTGGTGCGAGAAAACAGCACGCTAATAAATTTTTGGATTATAGAATATGCGACAGAGGACAAGCAACACACTTACTGAAGACACAGCTCAAGCACGTACCTTAGACGAGTCATGTAACAACTCAATCTCTCCCTCATGCACTGCGTAGTGCTTCTGCAATCAAGTTCCTTTGTATACCTCCATCAGATCTTGTCTACACCCCTTCAACCTCAAAACTTTCACTTGATGCACCCCTCGAGCAAGCCTTGACGCACGAGTTATGTGCGACGTGTGTACGGCTTGCGTCATATATGCGTCTGTGTATACGACATGTGCGAGTGCACATGTCGTACACAGGTGCACAAAGTTCTATTTACACTGGGTCCGCAAGAGCAGTGTAAACCCTCGCTTCGGCTTCATCAGGCCCTACTACTGCAGCCTGGACAGGAGCGTGCGATTTGGACGACGCCCCATTCCGCACAGACGTCAGCGCCTCCACACGCGAACCCCTACGCGCTAGCTGTCCTCTGTAGCCCACTATAACCTGTCTTCCGCGCCGCCACGTCGTGTGTGACACTAGCGCCACCTCATACGAAAATCCCGCAGCGTAACAGATTGATCGACTAACGGAAACGGCAGCCCAGTTTCCTACCACACAACGCCTTGGCGAAGCAGATCGTTCCCGCACTATCTCCTCAGCTGTAACTGTGCCATGGTTTCATCTGCCCGCAATGAAAAGAGCCAGCCCTTTGCTCAAGTTAGGTTGGCTCAAGAGGACAACGCCGTGAAAAGACAGATGCTAACAGTTTCACAGGCAAAACGGCCCCATTCAGCAGTTACAGGTAATGTTGGAATGAGCCACTGCTCGGCTTTCGTCTGTTAGTTATCTCTGGATGGTTGCGTGCCACTTATCGCGAAAGTAACGCTCACAGAGATGACATAAGCACGAAACGAGTCCTAGACCTCAACAATGTTCTTAATTATCAATTGGATAAGGAATAAACGTGACAGAACTGACAATAACATCAATTAGTAACTTATGCCAACATAGAGAATGACTGCTGTCGTACAACTCGCACTCACATTTAGATAACCTCCGTTGCTTTCACTCCACCCCTCAGCTCCACCCTTCTCTGTTTAGGTACATTCAGGTTACATGGCATTCGACCTGAGTTGAGTGACGAGTTTGCTGAATTCGTCTGCTGTAAATAATTATAATAACTCACTTGACCTTTGTAGTCTGCCACTTGACATTACGTCATTTGTACCCGTTGTTCCCTTCACTAATGTTCAACGCTCTGTCGAAACATCGCGGGGCACAGCTACCGTTACGGTGCGCGTGAAGCAGACATTGCTGGGACATGTTTGTTTCTGGACGAGAGGTTTAGATGGATTATACTCAAGTGAAAGGTGACAAGGTGATACGTTCATATGTTATTTGGGCTGAATGCATGGAATTTTGAAGCTTTTTCGCTGCGTTATTGGACGAATATGTCAGTGTAAAATGAGAAATGTCACAACATTAAATATCATGCATTTTACAACTCTGCACGTACAACTTACACCTAAACTGGAGGCGCAGCTGATTGCTACTATCCGGCTCAAGGGAACGAAAGCAGCAGCGGTAATGCGGGCCATACTTGGCTGGGAAGATGGGTAAAAAAAAAAAGAAAAAGAAAGAAACGGCGATAAACGAGGGCTCATTCCCCCACGATGTTTGGAGAGGTTATGCCAAAGCGGTGTGTACGTGCATAAGAAAGGGGTCAAACTGCCCACTGTTGTCTATAGCCGATACTTCTCCCATCAGACGGCAGAGGGCGCAGACCATTCAGGGCCTTGCCACGTTGGGACCTATCACACACTCCGACCCGCTGTGCATCGCGAGCGTTTCCCACCCAGGGCCCCTGCTTCGCCCGAAGATGGACAAGGCGCGAGAAAAAGCAGTCAGCTGAAGTGGTCCTCATCCAAGGCGGCAACGTTCCTCACTCCGCCCAGATGCGAAATTGCTCGGAGTCTGCCGGCGTGATCGGGCCACGGCAGAGACGGTGTGGCTACTTGGGCAGCACCTGCGTAACGGTGGCCGAGTGGAGGCCTGGCGGCGGCAGTGCGGGTAGCCTCTCCTCTTGGAAGAACTTGTACGAGAAATAGGAGGAGACCACGAAGCACATCATGGCGAACATGGCGAACACCTGTCGATGGAAGAAGACACAGTCTTAGTCTTCGAATGGCGCTGGCACCGCGTCAAAGTCTCAGCATCGCACAGGGCTGGAATCACTGTACAGCTACCTCGAGCTCAGTAATGAAGGTCAACGCAATGTACATCCAAAAGGCTACTTTTGTATTTGTTATATTTATTCTGAAAGTAGCCTACGTGGTTATTCTAATTAGAATAACCACTTAAAATTATTGAGTTAAAATTTACTTCGAAAATAGTCTACGTGGTTTAAAATGATGGGTCTATCGGCTTTTCAGGCGTGCACCTTTACTGTCAGATATGAGATACCCCGTTAGTTTCCTATGCAGGTCGCTCGAATAAAGACGTCACAGCTACGTATTTGGCCACATTAAATAGCGTTTTTCGCATTAGGTCAAGCTGCTTAGCACATACTACGCAAGTAGAACTCGTCCGCGACAAAAGAAAAACATGAAGGTTACTCGGGGTGTCTGGTTTGCTTAACTGACCGCTTATCTGGGCTGGATGCCAGCGGACATCCTTTAGCAACAAGTAGTTCATAAAAAAAAATGTCGCAGTTTCACCCGAAAGGCGAAGCATCAATTGCGATAGCAAATTAGTAGAGAGCTATACGGAGTAAGGATAGTAGTTTTATCAGCTGTATAAACTTGGACATGCAGCAGCACCAGCAACACTCAGAACTGTTGTCGACGCCGTCGGCGTTTTGCCCGCGTTCGCACCAAACGCACGCGGCGTTGGTGACTGTTGCCAGGGCCTCTGGGGGCGACTCGGAGGTTTTCGACGAGATCAGAATGGGAAACTCGTCGAGAAGCGTTGGAAGTCTTTACCACCTTCTCGCCTCGCAACGTTTTTATATAATTACGCATTTGGTGCCACAGCTAAAGGTCGCAGCTATACGGCGAGCGCTGACGATTTCATCGCCGTTGACATCATACGGTACCTCACGGCGACGGCAACGCAGACGGCATAAATCTGCTTTGAGTGTCCATATAATTGCTATCGCAATAAAAGTTACCCAGTTTTCAGAGCTATACGACTCCGAACGTCTTATGCTCAATCGTAGAATAAGTGTTCTGATTATTAAGCACGTCGTGATATGGCAGAAATTAAGAGCGCGCGGACTTGTAAACAGCTCGATCATCATTGTATAAGCTAAAATAAATGCAATATATATAACGCCGCGCGTTGATCGTGTCTGACGAGCCGGGCTTGCAGGCGGCAATGGCGGCAATGATGGGTTTTAAGTATATACAAGCACTGAACACGAGCACAGACAAGAGCATTTCAGTAAATTTTCTTTAAAAGCATGTGCGTGTAGGAGACTCTGACTTCACGGGTGATGCCTGCTACTCCTTTCCGCTTAGCCGCTCGGGCTTAAGGTAAAGGGGTGGCGGGCCGGGCCGGGCGGGTAACGTAGATTATTTCCGGGCCCGGGCCGGGCCCGGGTCTCGCCATAAAGGTTTTGATCGGGCTCGGGCGGGCCGCCCAATGTAAAAACGGGCCCGGGCCGGGCCCGGGTCGCAAAAATCGGCCCGTGCAGTGCTCTAAATTGCCTGCTACTCCTTTCCGCTTAGCCCCCATACAATACACACCAAACCTCTCAGACTGAATTAGAAAATATAGGCAAAATTAAATAAATGTCGGAACGAGCTTAACCCTTTAAGGCCCAGTAATTTCAAATGGAATCATCAATTTTGTAGCTCAGTGGGCAGCCCCGCGTTAAAAGAAAATGGTTGTTCTTACGCTACAACTAGTATTGAGCCCTTGCTTTACATATGCTGGCAAGGTGGTAGACTCAAGGAAGTGCTGTCACCTCTGAACGAAAAAAATAAAAGAATCGCTTGCACTGTTCCTGCCATTAGCTGAGATCCCCTCTTCTTTTCACCGTGCAGAGGTACGACAATTATTTTATTTTTGTCTCGAACATTTCGATTTGAACTATTAGGTGCTATGCTATCCCTTCGCAGTAAATTTATTTGGCGAAAAGTATTTGCGGGTACCGGAGATCTTTGCGAATCTTGATGATTTCAAATTGAATCATTGGGACGTAGCGGCACCGACTACTCACGCGATACATTTTCGATTGACGTTACCTCACTGACTAAATCGCGTGTTTGGTCGCGCTCAAACGGTGGTTCCATGCCGTACTTGGCCATGTTTTGGGCGCGTGTTACCTGATGGATCATTATCGCGTCAGGAGCCTGTATTATTGGGGGAGCCTTGCTCAGCTTTTTGTGATTTTATGCTGTTGTGAGCTTATGCCGTGTAGATAAACTTTTTTGGGGGCAATTTCTTTCGGAACAGATGGCGACAATCAGCGCATGCGAGTTTTATTGGAAAAAGAAAGAAGTCGCGAAGCTTGTGCTGATCCCTCGAGGTGACATTGATTCGTCCGATAAAAAAGAAGCCATTGCGCAAATTATAAAAAATAAAGAATGTGCTCTTACTCCCGCATTCGGTGCAAGAAGTGTGGCACACACCTCTGCCTCAACAAAGAAAAGAATTGCTTCAAAGAATTTCATCTAAAATAGACTTTTCACGTATTGCTTGAAATGACGCATTTCAAGTCCACCAAGTCCCAGTGATTCCAATTGGAATCA
This sequence comes from Dermacentor silvarum, assembly GCF_013339745.2. Taxonomy (NCBI): domain Eukaryota; kingdom Metazoa; phylum Arthropoda; class Arachnida; order Ixodida; family Ixodidae; genus Dermacentor; species Dermacentor silvarum. The sequence continues at coordinate 10,986 of NW_023605855.1, forward strand.
TTTAATAAGTTTTGATTGAAAAGTGTGAGCACAAATTCTTTTATTTATTTTTTAACTACCACGACCATGCACATCTCAAATTGTAAAGACCAATTTTTTACAATGAACAGAATTAATTTGGGCCTGAAAGGGTTAAAGGGACACCAAAAAGAAAAATGATTTGAGCGCTGGTAGTAGATTACTTTTCTACAATAAAAAAAGACACTCTTACAGTGAGAAGAAGTTTGACGCAAAACGAAAGATCTGAGTCGTTCTATTGCCCCACAACGACCCAAAATCGAGAAATTAATTTGCCATCCGTGACGTCACACTGACGTACTAGTGCCGTTGCTCTTGCGTGAAATTAAAAAAAAATATCAAAGATTGGCATCCATTTTATCTTCTTGTTGTAATGAAGCAGACGCGCCTCGTGTTTCCGATAGCAGCTCGGAGACGACGACGACGACGACGACCTGTGCTGTCATTTGCAAGAAAGCTCGGGCTGTTCGCTGCTGCTAGGCTGCTATTTATCGGCTGCTTCTCACATTTAATTAAACGTGATTAGGTTTGATGGAGATTGCTGGAATTCCTCAAGTCACGCTGGCGCTCCGCAATCGTACGTTGCCCACCGACACCATGACTGACGCGACCTACGCACCGACTGAACCCATGGCTGCCCCTGTCACTTGCGCCGGCGTTCTCCGTCAGCGCATCCCGGCCATCATTAGCGGGACCGGAGAACATGGCGTCGACGACGGAGAACGGTCTATCGGTGTTTCCGATAGCAGCTCGGAGACTGACGACGACGACTCGTGCTGTGATTTGCCAGAGAGCTCGGGCTGTTCGCTGCTGCTAGGCTGCTGTTTATCTGCTGCTTCTCACCTTTAATTAAACATCATTACATTGTAATCAACTTCAAGCAGCGAAATTAACTAAAAAGAGTTTTCAAAGAGTACTTGATCAGTTTAAATTGAGTTAGCGTTTCTCTTTAGGGCCCCTTTGAGCATATACATGTATACAGGGTGTTTCTCGTAACATGAACCATAGGCGTATCTACCGGGTGGGCAGGGGAGGGGGGGGGGGTACTTGCCCCTACCTTCCCGCCCACCCGGTAGATACGCCTATGGTTCAAGTTACGTGACCCCCCCCCCCCCCCCCCCCCCCTTCGGTAGATGCTTCGTCTATGGTTCAAGTTACGTGAAACACCCTGTATATGCCATAATCGACAACTTGAGTTTCATATGCTCATAACAGCAGCCACTCGGTAGCTCTCAAGCGTCACTACTGAGCATCAGCCTAGCAACTGTGGGCAAGAGTGATCATGCTTTAATAGATGAAGTGCACAAATTTGTCGCCTTTCCTCTCTTGCTTGTTTTCTTTTATTTTCCACTATTCAGCGGCTGAAGCTACTCTTCTTCCTAAGATGCACTATGCGTTTTTAACGGCAAGAGCGAGCTTGGTTAATGTCGAAATGAACGGCTCGGACCCTTCGTAGTCTCCTTTTGTAGGTAGACCTTATGTCCAGGATCTTTGCCGCGCATAACTGTTTCATTCGGTATGTTCATGACAATTTTGCATTACTTGCCACGCATGTTGCCGAACGAATCTTCATACAAATCATCTCAAATATTGTGGTTCACCACGCCGTTCTACTTTCCGATGTAGTCACTATACTACCGTATACATGACGACATTTGTCTAACACTACAGTCACAAATGTGACAGGTTAGTGAGGAGTGCTGTTTTCATTTATTGTTGCTTCTTTTCTTGTGAAACTCGATGTTCAGATAGCGTTTACCCTTGCAAGGTAACCAATTTACCTTGCTTCAATTCTTACTTCTATAAACATGACTCCTAACTTTCATTTTCTTGATGTCTCTTCTTTTGTTAGTTACTGAGCAACGCAATGCTTATCAAAATCGTGGTTGGCAGTTTTCTTTAATCACTGGCGATCATTTATTCCGGATATTATTGTGCCTCAGCAAACTGCTCTAGATATTTAAATGCCCAGCAGACTGTCCAATGTTCGCGTTCTCTCCGCCGGGATATGCAGCTTAGCGGTCAGGCATTGCGCTACAGGTCGCGGGTTCGAGCCCGGCATTTCGATGGGGGCGAAATGCAAAAACGCTAGCATACTTAGATTTAAGTGCATGTTAAAGAACCCCAAGTGGTCAAAATTAATCCCCATCCCCACTACGGCGCGCCTCATAATCAGCTCGTGATTTGGCACGTAAAACCCTAATGCGTATGTATATTTTTAACATGCAGGGCTGCCTAAACACTTTTTTATTGGCGCTTAGTTGGCAGGGACCCCAACCTTCCCGCAGTCGTGCTCCAAATGCGGTCACGCATGCTGCTCCTTCGACCACATGCTCTGACTGTGCCCGTACAACGCGGGCTCCGAACTTCAATACAAGTCCAAGTGGGACGCCTTGTTGAAGAGCTCGGAATTCACACACCAACTACCGGCCGTCCAGAGGGCCCGCGACGTCGCCGAAAGTCACCACGTCCCGGCTCCCGTCATGGGCGGAGCCACCAAATTGATTGGAGAGCCGTCGGCTCCCCCCAATCATTTTCCTCAGGACAATTCATTAAAGTTCTTGTCAGTTGTCAATTGGTGCTCACTGGATCTAAGCAGTAGACACCTATGGTGATGCTTACCCCGGCGACTTTGGTCGATGCATTGTCATCTGGATCTGGGCAGAAAGCAGTGAACTCGAGCAGGCAAACGATCAGGTAGAACAGAGCGATGAAGCTGTCGCTCACCAGTAGCTGTAAAGAGAACATCTGTACAGAGCTGGGAACACCGGCGGCGCGCATTGACCATGTAAACCATAAAGAAAGCTGATTGTGTCTTTGTGCGCCATTGATTATATTCCAGTCTTCTTCACGCCGAAAACAAGTGATGGCGAAGCAACTTCTTATTGCATGGCGACTAAGTGCAGGGATAACTTCAGTCTAGTGGCTTTATATATCCCAAGTCACTGAAATAATTGTCATGGCGATCTCTGTCTGGTGCACAAAGAATATTCACACGTTGCAAAGTAAACACAGTATGTACATATTTTGCTAGTATGGACTCAGCAGAAGTGTCGTTTCTAATTATTATTAACGCAAACGCCCTCTTCAGTCATCATAAAGATAACATTACATACAAACGTGTGTGACTCAAAAAAAAAAAATTACAACCCTTAGGGCGTATCTTGTCCCACAACAATAATCGTAATAAATCTGGCGTGAATTTTCTTCATTTAACTCTGGTGCCAAGTATTTGCATGTAAGAAACGACACGCCTGTCTCATCGTGCCATAAGCGTTCCTCGCAGGAAAGTAGATATAATAGAATGTTAAGTAAAGGAAGTATACGAAAGATTGATGAGGAGCGCTGTTGTAGGACTTGAGCCATAAAAGATACATCAATTTTTTTTACCCGCTCTCGATCATTGTTTTCAGAATTGCCGCATGTGCGTATTTAATAAAAGCAAATTAGAAGAGTTCCCCCATACCTAACTTTGTTTAATTACGTAACAAGTTACGGGGGTTTTTTAGAGCTGGAATTTTGCTTTCGAAGATCATGCTACTATATTTGTGTACGTGAGTGAGAAACGCAGGATAGCATTGACCTTCACCGCGCTTTGTGTGGGCTGCGTTAATGGCACTGTTGACAAAAAGTAAAAAAAAAAAAAAAAAACGATATGCCGATAGCATATAGTGTAATCTCGCCTAAAGAATCAAGGGCATCATCTTGTGTTTTCTCTTCAGCTCACGCGTAGATTAAGGAAAATCATTTCTGTACGGCAGGGCGCCCTGCCAGTGTGGTCTTACAGAGAGCGGGACGTTGAAACATCTGGCAAGGGCCTCCTGGGCGCGTAGCACGAACACCATGATGACGAAGAAAGCGAACAGGAACGACGTGATGACCACGAACAGGCTGAACTCATAGCGGTGTAGGTAGGCGTAGTAACACTCGCCGCTGATTGACTCGATGCAGATGAGCCCGCACAGGCCCAAGATCTGCAAGTGTGAAAAAAAAAAACAATTCTTAGCATTAAAGCCCCTATATTAGGGGCTTTACTTAGCATGAACTGAACCCGCCGCGGTGGCTTAGCGGCAATCGTGTTGCGCTGCTAAGCACGCGGTCACGGGATCCAATCCCGGCCGTGGTAGCCGCATTTCGATGAGGGCAAAATGCAAAAAACGGCCGTGTCCCGTGAATTGGGGGCACGTTTAAGATCCCCTGGGGGTCAAAATTAATTCCGAGTCCCCCACTAGGGCATGCCTCATCAAATCGTGATTTTGGTACGTAAAAAACCAGTATTCAATTCAATTAGATTGAACTGGAAAGAGAACGCTTAAAACAATCTACTTAAAGGCACTGACCGATGCAAACTGTTGTTATAAACAAATATATATCTGTTAATCTGGCTCTTTGTCTTTTCGGGCGGCACATGCCAGGTTTTTCACGTAGATTGAGTGGGCGGGCATTGTTACAGTTCATGAAGTCGACTGGCCTCAGTGACCGATTGTGAAGTGTTGGACAACCGCACGTGTTTATACTGCGAGTACTTTCTTCCCTCTCTCTCCTTTCTTTTCATCCCTTTAAACCCCTTCCCCCGTGTAGGGTAGCACACCGGACGTGCTTCTGGTTAACCTCCCTGCCTTTCCTTCTTTTTTTTTTCCTCCTCCTTGAGTGAAAACAAAACAAAACAAGAGCAATTTTTTTGACGTATAAGACCAACGAAATGTTGTTTGCAACAATTTCTTTTTCGGTGCGGTGGTATCCATTGTGGAAATTTTAAACATTCAACTGGGGCCATAATTACTTGAAAAGATTGCACAGTGCATTAAAAAATAGCAGGTATTCATCAAATGACCTTTTACATAGCTTTTTTTTTTTCACGGGCTGTGAAAAAAATAAAAAAAAGACCATAACGTGCCTGCACGCCTGGAGTGTAGCGCTCTCTCAAGCGTGTTCTTGGAATATGAAGTTCGCGCGTTCGCGTGCTGCCCGGAAGGAAGGTACCGGCTCCAGAAAGCCATGCCAGCAGCTTGGTTTGAAAGGTGGAAAGCGACCATCACCGCAAGCAATGGGCCGTCGACGAAAACCGTTTCGGCCTTTAGTTTCGTTGCGGCTATCATGTGGGCGTAGTTCGTCGAGAGCACACCTGAGAGCGCTAAAATCCAGACGCAGAATTTCGCGTGCATTTTTCAAAGGTAGTGGCAATGGTATAAACGTTTGTCTTGAAATAGTATTGGCCGGAAGGCCTGGCTTCGGATTCATCTCCTATGCAGGGTGCTTCATTTTAGCTGCACCAATTTTTTAAAGATTGCCTGTGGCAGATAGCACAATTATAATCCTTGGCTTAAACTACTCAATGAGGCGGCCATTGCGCCATGAGAAATCAGAACGACTAATTAAATAATTAACATAATTGAGGTAGTTAACATTTTAATTAATTATTTTACGGCACATCTTTCAATCTACGAATTATAGCCGCTGAGTTCGCAAGGTGTATTCACTTGGAACGAATTCTCAGGACTGAACCAGTTTCGAGATATTAATTTTCAAAGTGTCCGACGAAATGCATGGGCGTTCCAGTTAACTTTTGGAAGAAAACGCTGTTTTATGCATTGAAGCACAAAGTTAACTGGAACGCCGATGCAATATCGCCTATGATTATAGCGTTTTTATTCTCGTTTGAGAGGCTACTAAGCACGTCATGAAGCGCGGCGCAGAAATCATTCACATACGGTGAAGGCCTGCGATATACCCAACCAATTATTAGATTTTTGTTGTCCACTTTAAGAAAGTCACTTTTAAGTTCAACTCATACCGTTTCACAGTTACCAACTTCGAGAAGAAGGCCGTGCCTTCTTCTGTACGTGAGAGTACTTGAAATATGATTGCGGCACCACATTGACAGCTGTACCGACGAATTGAACATTCTGCTTCATATGTAGGAAAGCAAAACAGGGCCCCAATTCACAAAAACTTCTTACACTAGAATTTTTCGTAAGAAAGAATTTCAGCCAATCAGGACGATATACATATCATTAGCGAAGACGGCCAGCCAGTGGCAGAGCGAACTTACGAAAGAAAAGCTTTGTGAATCTGACCCCAGGTTCTTAACGTGTTCACTTAACCAAGTTTCCGAGATCCCAATAATTGATCATGTGAAATCCAGCGTCGCAGTCAGATTTGAAAAGTCATCATAGTGTCTGCATAGACGTCGTGCGTTAAAGTGAATGATAGATTTGTGATTATTAGCCATATAATCATTTAGCTCGTTAGATGTAAAGTATGATGACGTTGTGAATTCGTCTGATGATGCGATTTGTCGAAAGCGAAGGTAGCTGAGTGATCACAGCAAGGTCTGCCTCGGTGATGATCGGGAAAACGCGGCTGTCAGCTCTTTTCCGAGCCTCGATTTAGTAGTTGCCAGTCCATACGAATTGCCATTTCTTAGATTTTTTTTTTCAGACTTAAAGCCTTAGAAAAGAGGGTCTTATTTTCCGGTGTTAGGTGGTCATTTACATAAAGCGGTGTTTCTTTAGTTACTGATATGCCGATGTCACCCAGAGTTAGCCGTGCTTTCTTTGCTTTTGTCGTAGAGTAGCAGGCCCGAGCAAGCTATAGCTCAGGCCGACCTCTCTGCCTTTCTGTAAATACATCTCTCTCGCTTTGCTTTTGTCACGAAGGCAGTCTTTTTCGTTCGCGAGATAAAACTGGCAATGATATTTATTTTGTTGTCTGTTTTGTTAGGCACACGCTGAACAACGTCGAGATTCTCCGGCGTTACTGGGCAACCAGTTTTGTTGCCAATAGTTTGCACCTCTAGCAAGCAGTCTTCTCTTTGTGTACAAGGAACACCTTTCACCTCGACGTTGTTCAGGCTCGAGTGCTGTTCAAGATCCTTCACTTTTTTTGTGTGTGTGAGCGTGCTGTTGCTAGCTTTCAGGATGCTATTTTCAGCTACTAGCATAGCCTTCTCATCCTTCATTTTCTCTACCAGATTGTTGAGGAATTCAACAATGATCACCAAATTATCCATTTCTTCTTCATTTCCACAGCGTCTAATCCTGAGTTGCTCATTTTTAGCAAGAATTTTGCATAGATGTCATCAAGAAACTCGGTACTCAAATTTTCAAGCTTGGTTTCTAGTTGCTCCACTCGTTTTGCGAGTTCTGCGTTTGTGGGCATTACGCTGTGGACAGTAAGCCAAGGTTCAGACGGCACAAAAAAAGGAAAAAAAAAAAAAAAAACCTGCAAAACTAAATTCTGTGGGTTGTTGCGGCGGTCAGTACACTCCGCACAATTCTGGCAGCAGCTGCGGCGATACAGGCAATATTACTAAGATATAATAGTAAGCTCATGACTGTGGCAACGGTTGCGGCCAGAGTCGTAAGTGCTCTTTGCCATTGGCCAGCCACCTTCGCAAATGATAAGACCAGCATCAGGATTGGTTGGAAGTTTCTCTTACGAGCAATTCTAGCGTGATATGATTTTGTGAATACGGGCTCTGATGAGCTCAAGTCACTATTCGTCGCGTTCCCGTTTCAAAGGAAATGCCATTAGAAATTATGAAATCATTATGCGGTAAACAAAAGACTTGGCAAAAGCTGCTACAAATACATAGCTGACAAATGGGTTGCCTCGCGTCGAGGGGGGGACCAGGTTGGAATCGAAGGCGGAATAAGCAGAAATCGTAAAAAAAAATTCACCGACGATTACGATACTCTCTAAGGCGAAATTTGAGCGCAGCTGTATACGTGTTTTAATTTCGCGATATATTGGCTGGCGCGGACAATATGTCTCGTGCGGCACGTTGCAAACGAAGCGAAGTGTGGCGTGACTGCCTCGCTCACCTGGAGATCGTGAGAACCAGCGCGTGGGTGACGCGTGGGCCCGCTTCACAGCAGCAGCCGCCGACAAATCTACCAGACGACGCGCGCTACCCTAGCGCCATCTCGTAGCCATGGTCGCCACACTACGTTTTTCTTCTCACGCTGTCGCCATACCCTCCTCCGCTTTCCGCCTCATAATTCCGCTGCACGTTCCTCTCTGCTTTTCTTCTTGCATCTTTCATCCCACGCTGCGATCCGTGTTCGCTTTCATCTTTTGCTGTGCTCGTTCGCCCGGTTACGCCGCCGCCACCGACGCTCGCCGCAGGAACACGCGCCTAAGAGCTGCGCTCTAAAACATACCCAGCGGATTTTTTTGCTTAACGTGTCAAAATGGTGGGAATGGACTCGGGCATGCACGATGCCTAACGCGCACTCTTAGCATTTGCACAACAATGTGGGTTTGTACTGGCTGGTCCTGAGTGATTTCAGAAGTTGCTGCTGTTGATGCGCATCTTGACAAACAAACTCATAGAGCCGGTCCTTGAGGAAGTTGCAGTGTAAGATTTGTCTTGCAAGTGTCGGCCAGTTGGGAAAGCTGTATCTCAAATAGGCCCAGAAAGAGTATCTTATAGGATTACAACATTGAGTGTACTGGCAACATTGCAAGTGTTTCCGCCTAGAAACTTTAACAGCTGTGAAATTGTTGTCAGGCGCTATTTTATGTAGGTCACATGTAAGCTCCAGTAAAGGTATCTAATGCCGCCCCCCCCCATAAAAAAACTAATAAAAAGTCACAGGCCGGCGCGGTACACGCAGCACAGTCACAGCGTAAGCTGGTTGAGCGGCGCAAGAGTAGCTCCAATTTCGGCACCACGCACAACAGGGTCCTCACGGCAAAGTGTCTTCGCCTCGATTTTCACGAGAACGATCTGAACTGTCCGCCCGGCGTCGACGGCGAGCTGCGGCTTATAATGCTTTCTGCACAGAAATCTGCTGAGCCCGATGATGCTTGGTTGTAGCCGCGCACGTAGCTCTATGATTCGCTTCTTCAGCAGTGGTTCGTACCTTGCGAGGAGACGTCATAACGTGTACCGAAGAGGTACCCAGAATACGCGGCGCAGATCTAACATCGGGATAATGTTGATTGCGCGCCTCGTCTGAATCCCATCTCGTAGTCTGCGCCTGGGCGCGCGGCGGTTGCAGGCACTTTAACTAGGTGGCGCCACCATACTGGCGGAGGCTCGGGTCGTCAGCGCCTGCGCGCCGCGTGTTTAAAGCGAATATTTCTGCTGCGTGATAGCAAGCGCTTGCGTGGCTCAGTGGCAAAGTATCCGACTCCCACGCAGCGGGCCTGGGCTCGATCTCGGTGGAGAGCGGATGCTTTTTTTTCGCATTTCCGGCGATAGCGGTTACGGCCAAACGCCGGCGGCGGCATCATCGCGAGCCGAAACGGCTATTGGAATGAGCCCATTACAGCTTACGCTGTAAAAAGAACAACATCAAAGAAAACTGTATTAGCATGAGGAATGATCTGCCTGCTGATGGAAAGGACGTAGAGTATCCTTGGCTTGCGAGTAAACGCCAACGCTCCACATTTGTTTGATATTTCTAGGCCTTGGCTACAAAGGTACGCGGTTGTCAAACTAACATCCTTTTGAAGTCTTGTACGTATGTGAGGACGTGACGCACGCGACATTCCCATACAGATGTCGCCTGAGTACATTGACAGCTTGATAACAGTTGGCAGCTGTTGAACAAAGCGAAATGCGCGTCAGGTTAACAAGGTGGGGTTTAGTACTTCACCTTGAGGAACGCCCTGGCAGGTGTAGTGTGGTGTGGTCGGGCCGTCTTCTGTACGCGCAAAGGAGTTTGTAAAAATGTAACCAGAAATCCACAAAAGTTTTCAAAACCCCAAGTCCAACAATCTCAAGAGCATCGAGAATGGCTCCGCGAGATACGTTTTCATATGCGCTCTTGACTTCTGGTACCCTAGCGGCAGATAAACCTTACGTGAATTCCGATGCTGGACGTACATAACGACATGGACAACATTGTCGATCGGTGAATAGGCCCTTCGGAAACCAATCATGGACAATGTTATGGGGTCCTAGGTGCCCCTCCAAGTGGAGGAGGATTACTCAGAATAGTAGAAATGGGAAAAACGGCTCACTTCAGTGAGCGGCTCGGAACGGCTCAGCTAACTGAAAGGAACCGGTTCATTTGAACTGCTCACCGGTTCACTTAAGCATGTCACCTTTGTTATGCATATTCTATAGTTATTTGGCTTTGAAAAAAAAAACGATATATGCATAATTGAATAACCGTGTTATTGGTATTTTCGCTATGTTTAGAGATTATTTTTACATATTTTAAAAGCATGAATTTTTAGTTGTAATGAAATTTTCTTTTCTCATATTGAAGATAAAATGCTTATAATACTGTAACAGGCAGAATGCGACGTACTTTTCTCAGAAAAAAAGTAACTTCATCGTCATTACAGGAGCATTTCTGTTTTTGTGGTACTTTAAAATCAACTTTGGTCAAAATAAGAACACAAAACTATTGTACATTATCTTTCAACTTTATTCATTCATTCTCATACGCACGCTCACTATATAATATGAGTGAGCTGTAACGCCATGCAAAACGAATGTCGAAATCATCTCTTGAAGCAGAATACAAAAATCATACTAAAGATCCACAAGACTACCGCACGTACCATTCGTTTTTGTTTCTCTTGAGCGCACGCGCGATACTGGCGATCATGCCATCATGCGCCAGGACAAAAAAAAAAAAAAAAAAAAAAAAAAAAAAAAAAAAAAGAAGAAGAAGAAAGGAAATTCTATTACAACACAACAGATCATTCGCCTCGTTTTATTGACGTGCTAATGATACACGCTCAGAAAATGCAATGAAGTGGATGCCATGGGCGACATTTTCATGACTACACTAATTAGCACAAATGAAGACCAGGACGTAAAATGTACGTTCACACGGAAGACCATCTTCGAAGTGCTGTTGCACCAGCGCACGATGTGTGATTGGTGAGAGTCGTGAGACATCGTTCGAACAGCAGCAGGCAACGAACGGTACCATCCTTCGTCAATTAAGGCTTCTTTACTTCTCCCTTCGGTCGCATCGGGACGCACAAAAAAAAAAAAAAAAAAAAAGAAAAAAAAAAAAACAAAGGGACTGCTGCGCACACCACACTGCGAGCGAGTACGAGTAGCGCGAGTCTGCCCACGCCGGCCACCACTGATCAGTTAGAAAACGAAATCTCTAAACCCAGCAGAAGACAAGGTTCTGACGGCACGGTCCGGCACGGCGCACTGAACGAGTTAGAACCGGCTTCCTCTCTTCGAAAGAACCGCCGCTCACTTTCTGAACCACCGCTCCCTCGCTCTTCAAAAGAGCGGCTCAAAAGATCCGGCTCGCTCCTGAGCCTACAGAATACAGAATAGTGAATCTCTACAGAATAGCGTTTAACTGAGCTACTTGAGTCATAGCTAAGACCGGTTTGAACAACTGAACGGAAAAAAAAAACAACAACAAAGGAAGACACAAAACCACATTAAATCTCGCCCCAGATTAAAGAAATTAAATTCAGGAGTTTTACGAGCCAAAACCACGTTTTGATTATGAAGCACGCCGTGGTTTGCGACTCTGAACTAATTTGACCACCTGGGGTTACTTAACATGCAGCTGAACCTAACTACACGAGCGTTTTTGCCCTCATCCAAATGCAGCTGCCGTGGCCGGGATCGAACCCGCGCCCTCGAGCTTAGTAGTGCAACGCCTTAGCCACTGGGCTACCGCGGCGGGTGCGGTCAAGGCTCGCTTACAGAACTCGATTGACACCCATGAATCAGCGCAGCATTGAAATAACGACTAAGTGCGCTGCACTAACGGCATACAAGTAGGCTCCGGAAGAATAGGCTCCTATCGCAATGATGAATCATTGCGCATCCATGGGCGTAAAAACTACCTGATCCGTCGTATCGCAAGTCGTATCAGTACACTTTGAGAACGCTTTCTCGTATACCGCTGGATTGCCGTAGGGGGTTTACTTCATTTGTGCTTCTTTCTTTTTCTGTCGCCTAACTCCTTTTCCCCGTGCACGGTAGCTAACCAGGAGTACTTCTGGTTAACCTCCCTGCCTTTTTACACATCCTTCCTTATCGTTCGTATCAACAGGCGCATCCAACAAGTTCGCAATAGGTTCCAATAATTCGAGCAGCCATCTTTCTGGCACTTCGTCCGATGGATCGAATGGTTCTGACGAGCGTGTTTTTCACATCCCTTGAGACGGGCTTCGACGAACGGCGCATTTGTGACACTACCTGGTCGCGCCGGAGAGCGTAGTTACCGCTCATGTGTATTTTTTTCTTTTCTTTTTCTGTGACCAGAGCGGACGAACGCATTTGCATTGAGCGCACTTACGATCTCGGCTATCCTCAGGAGCCCGTTGGCGGTGGCCATGAATCCACGGTCAGCGCCGATGGTTGGCATGCTGGGCTCCACTGCGCTCTGCAGTCTGCACAGCTACAGCAGGCCCGGTCTGCGAAGAAGAGACGCCGCTCATAACACACAGCAACGCTGCTTACTGTGCCGGGTTTTTAATTATGCGACAGAATCGATACAGCTTCTACAGAGGCATTTGTGTCTATCCTGATCGTAACGTATAGCTTATAATGTAGTGGTAGTGCTCTGTTCGACTGTCTGTTAGAAGCAATGTATATACATTTTTTATGTCTCTCTTTTAGAGAAAATACAGAAAACCATCATGCTTTGGGTTTTTCTGTCTATCCTACCTTTCCGCCGAGGCCTATAAAGCAGGCAACACTAGTTGAGACATGCATATATCATCGGCGAAAATTGTGTTGGAAACAAATAAGTCTGGTGAATCATGAAATTCTGCATGAAATGAAGGAAATACTTACAAAGTAACTAGAAACATATAACTTCAGCTACTTCCGGATAAAAGATAGACGTTGATTTTTTTTAACGTTTAGCCTATTTGAATGTTGTTTCCTTGTCTGTAGCTTCAGTACACGATGTATTCTAGCTTCATCTGACCGTGACAACGGTATACCAATTCCTGTGTACTGTCTTCGAGAGCTGGTCGAGCAGGGTTATCGGCGTGCTCGTTACCCGTGATGCCAAAGTGACTTGGACACGAGGCTACCCTGCTTTGTTGGCTATTTCTATAGGAGTAGCCTCTACAACATATTTTGCCTTCCGTATTGAAATGACGGACAACGCTGCTCGTGATGACTGTGCTCGAGAAAAGGCACTTGGACACGTTTCGTGTGACTGCCCTCGCTACAGTGTACAGAGGCGATCGCTAGTGACTGCGCTAGCTCGCATTGATGATAGACCATTGTTAGACGAAATAATTTTGTAATAGCGACCTCACAAGCCATCGCGGCGGAGAGCTACGATTGCATTGTTACAATTCTTAAGGACAATAACCACGCACAAGCCACTTTAGCACTGGCTACTGTTAACTGTTATCTTGTGCCGTGAACAGCTGTGTTGCGTGCATGCTCTATCTCCCTCTATTTCTTTCTTATATTTATACCCCCCTTCCCCTTCCAGTGTAGGGTAACAAAGCGAATACTTTATTTGTTTAACCTTCCTGCCTTTATAATTTCATCTCTATTTATCATCTTGTCTGTACGCGTCCTTTCAAACTGGGAAAAAAAGTGACCCGTCAGAGCAAACAGTGACATAGAGGTGCAAGAATGCGTATTAACGTGAATTTCGTGTCAAGCTAGGCTGAATTTTGTTGATGGATAAGAATAGGATATTGTCGTAGTCAAATGGCTGGCGGATGGTAGAGGATGTCTCCCTATCGGCGCTTTCGATTACCGCTTGACCACTGTTGTGCCACGGTGTCATGAAATGCCACTATGTGTTCATTACAAACACATAACTCCGACTCTTACTCCATCTACCGAGTCTCTACAACGCCTAATAGAAGGCCTGGAATCTCAGAGCCGTGACGTCACGTTAGTAGTGAACAGTTCATGCATTGTTAGGGAAGTACCGGAAAGCCAGCAATGACGTTTATCTCTTTCAGATTTTTGTCCCAACGTACTTCGAACTAGAAACACCGGCCCAATAGCCTGACGTCATGTCTCCAAATTTTTGGCGTCGTTCTTGAATCGCACTGACAGTATGTATCGGTGTGTCGACCGTTTCACCATCGCTACCGCTGCTTTGCTGACGTAGTCGGTGAATGTAGCTATAGGGCACCAGCAAGATAAATAGTGACGCGTCACGACACTCACGTGTTATTGTTCCTCATTTTTTATGGATGCCTGCAACGCTGTTGGGATGGTTTCTCCGGTTGGCCTAATTAATAAACAAGCTTAAGGTCTAGGCGAGTTCTGGGCTCCATGAGTACAACGAAACGATTGCACTTTTGGTCTGCATGTTTGCGTATGAACGGCGAACGGCGCCATGATTTCAAATGATAACAACGCCGCGGTTGCGTATACGACGGGTAAAAGCGTAGCGTGAAAAGAACACGCTAATGGCCGATAACCTAATGACAGATAATGGTACTCATCTCACGCTTGAGCTACATCTAAATCACTTACAGAGAAAGGAACACATGCGGCCCTCGGGTTTAAATGTACAGTGATCTCCTTCGGTCGGCAGTCGACCGTGTTAAGTGAACATTTGATATACACAAACGTATGAAAAATGGTGAAGCAGAGAATTGAATCTCCTTAAAGTGTATAAAAACATTTTAAACAGTCTCGCACAATAAACAGTGCCACATACGCAATGAACCAAGTTGCCTATTAGCTTGGGCCACTAGGTATGTGCTGGCTGCTGTCTTGTCGAGCAGGCGACTTGGGCCACTGGGTATCACTGCTTGTGCCCGAACAGACAACTTCGACACTGCGTATGAGATGTTGGCATGTGCCCACTCTTGGCCAGTCCCCTAGCATGGATATGCCAAGGTGACACACGGAGTTTGTAACCTTAAATATATTAAAGCGATAGCGCCCCATCCGCAACAGACACTTCCACGTCGAGTCTTGATGGGTAGCCATTGCAACGATGTTGCAGCCAGAGTACTAACGATAGTGGGGGTTGCAACGGAGTTTCAACTGGAGTGCAGTGGTTGTAGCAAGATATACTGTGTAGTGGTATCACTCGGCATTGTGGTTGGCAGCGAGATTACCACTTCGTGTGTGTGTGCTGATGTGTCCATGAGGTTTTGTAATTCACGGATGAGATATAGATATGCAGCAGGTTACCGAAGGAAGGTATTGTTGACTTTGACAATCATCTTCAATGTATTCTGCCACAATTTTTTGTCCTTTTTCTACGCACGTCGTGGTAAATTCGGCGCTCTCTTATGCACCTGCGATTTACTTCGGGCAGCGTGTGTTCTGTGAACGTGTGACACAAAAACAAATAAGTTGCACGTGGCTATTTCCTTCTCAGGATGCCTTATTAATTACATTTTGAGCAATTTCATGCCAAACTTTATGCATATGTAGGTGACTGGAAGCTTTTACACCCGCGCATATTCTATACAGTAGCACAATTTTAGCTAGCCAATAGACTAGACTAGCTAGCCAATAGACTAGATTCATTTACCATGGATAGACATGGCTGAAGGTGACTAGTACTCTAGCCATTTAGTACGTGAATGGCTCTAGAACTAACGTTTAAGGACTACAAAGTGTATATATTATTCGGGAGTCGACATAGACAGACGTCAGAGAAATCTCCGTTGCGATGCTATCTTTATTTGTTTCTTTCGTTTTATATTAATTTATTTATTCTAACATTATCATTTATTCCGCTATTTCTTGCTGCGTAACATAGATAAATGGAGTAGCCGAGGTACTCTTTACCTCAACCTTTCGACAGCAACACCTGCATAACAGAAAAGAACAGAAGGCTTCTGGATGAACGACGCGTATCTCCAAGTGTCTGTGTGGGAATCGTTCGCGCGCGCTTCCAGTTGTAAACCCCAAGCAGGCCGTTAAGGGGTTCAAGCGATTTTTTTGAGTACGAAGGAAAAGACGCTCCTTCTTCTTATTCGCCTCTTCTTAGATGACAAGTTGTCTGCATAACTTGTGAACTTCATTGGAACAAACTTGCAAGATTTGTTTAGGGCGCAGTAAGCTCGCCTGAGCGTTCCTATTCACACAGAATGTCTGTTGTACACCTTGCCGAACATCAGAGTTCGCAGTCGTGCCAAGGCTACTACCCCTTTTCTGCTTACAAGGTCATAAGGCTGTGCGTGGCCGCTGAGATAAGAGGAAAGTGCGCACGCTCCGCTTGCAACTTATGCCTGAATGTGTTATCAAGGGGGACGTGCGCAGCTGTGCACTCTCTCCTAAACTAAGAGCAATAGCGAGTTACTTAATGCAGTCGTGCGTCCCTCTTTCAGTCTGCAATCTCTACAAGCTTGTAATGGTCGCTGAGAGGAACAAGCATATGGCCCTGATGACTGCACGCGCCGATAAGCATGTAGCGACGTACGTAGTATTTCACGAGCAGTACATTAGGATAGTGCAAACGCGTTATTGCGAATAAAGCCCGCGAATAGAATGCCCAGGCGCCAGGAAAACACTCGAAGCAAGGTGTTGATGGCTGTCATCTATGTTGCAATCGCTAAAGCAAACCGGCGGCAGAACCGCCGAAGGGACTGTCTCTTTGGGTGCTGGAGTGCGCATTACCCGCCTCCGTGCGCCAACACAAAGTTATCAAAACGTACGTTGCTGTGAGGCTTGCAAATGGCACCTTCTATTGTTGACTATATAGAGCGACACAAGCTCGCTTGAGTTATGACGACAAACGTGCCTACGACAACGTACACAGAAATCTTCGTTTTCGAGTCAAAATAAAATTTCTTTATTTGCCTATTTATTAAAGTACTCTCGACGACTTTACGGATTTATATTTAGGAGTGGGCCATTCATCTTATGCTACAAATGACAGTTTTGAAGGGAAGAATGCATGGTCCGGGTTTCTGACGTCGCGGTGATTCCACTCGGTTAAAAGTAAAGGATGGCGTAGCTGCTTGGCCAGATGAGTTCGCTGAGGGATAGGGTAGATGACGTCCCACGAATACCAGGCAGCATGATTGCACTTTTGGTTATCCCTGGGTATTGCTTGCGTGTCCTTCATCAGGTTTCTTTTTTAATGAAATAAAATGTATGAAGCAGTCTGTCACTGCATGGGTGCTGACGGCTACCCATTTTGCTGCGAAAGTTGTAATGAACTGATAACCGGGTTATCTAGAGTATTTATGATATATCGCGGCCGGGCCGCAACACTACTTTCGTAGTAGACAACATTGGCTGAACAGGTGCAAGCCAATGCCGCCCTAGCAAAAGACATTGCACACTTCTCAGAGCAGCCAGCAGCTTTCTAACGAGTAAGGACGACGGCACAGGTCTCGGTTATCACGTCGAGACCTCACCTGCAACGCCCGAGATCAGGACGGGGCGCATAAAGAGCCAGCAGCATCGCGACCGCTGGAATTCCCGTGAAACGGAGACCGCGCATAAGGGCCACCGGAAATGCGCCGCGCAGCAAAGAAGAAGGAAGAGAGAGAGAGAGAGCAGGCGGGCTTCGTGACGCAAACGTTACGGGAGCCCTCGGCTCAGATATGGGAAAGTCAGGGAAACAATATCGGTTGCGGACGCTGATCGAGGCAACGTGAACGAGCCTGTGCTGTGGGGAGGGTGGCACGCCATCGTCGCAGCGTTTCGTTTGCATCTATTTCCGCTCCTATTGTTCATGTGGGGACGAAGGCTTCTCCCGGCGATCTCCAAGCACCTCTGTCTTGCGTCATCTGACTCCATCCTATGCCCGCAGATTTCCTAATCTCATCACACCATTGAATTCTCTGCCGCCCGTTTCCCTTCTCTTGGCACACATTCTGTTACACTACTGTACAAACAATTATCCTTCCTGCGCATTATGTGATGTTGTTGTGGCATCAACACACGGCACTTATGCTCCAGAGGGATTCGCTGCACTGAAGGAGATAGTACCTTCACACAGCAAGAAAGAAAGAAAGGAAGAAAAACAAGCAAAACAAACGAGGCACCCCAGCGCAACCTTCGGGACGCTTATATGAAGTTGTCGAGAGCAGGCAGAATAGTGCCGTAGCTACGTTCGAGGCCAGAAGCGGCATTGTGAGCAGCTAAAACGACATCTTCTCTTCCCAACACCAGTTCTTCCCCTTAATCTAAGCTAGAATATCAACTACACCCGTTTGCTCTGCATTCTTCCTGTCTTTGTCACCTAAACCATTTTACACTCCATCGCTCGTTGCGCGGTCCTTAGTTTCGTCTCAAGCTTCTTTGTTATACTCCAAGTTTAAGAGCACTGATTGCATACTTTTCTATCAAAGGATAACGGCAAGCTGCCGTTCATGACCTAAGAATACCTGCCGTATGAGCTCCAACGCATTTTTTTTGTCTGACGATTTCGTTCTCATGATGCAGGTAACCTGTCAGTGCTATTTCCGTTATTTGTAAGCCCTCTTGAAAAAATAATTCTTGCGTTAATGCGTGCCTGGGACGGTGCTGTACAACTCCCCGGCGTATAGCAAACATTTCCGTAGGGACCTCACGAAGGTCCTTCGAGCTCATTAGAGCAACGAGATATGTTTTAGATTGTTGCTGTAAGTTAATGGCTAAATAGGAATAGACGGAAAGACAGGGAGGTTAGCCAGTATATACTGCTTGACCGTTCGTACACGTACACGGGAGATCACCTACGCCATCAACCATTTGAAGTATATATGTTCAGAAATGTTGATTTGAAAGTGCAAATTTTAGGAGTTGGCACGTTCAACGCTGCCGGCATTACTGTGGCTCTGCGCAGCGCGAGGAGGCGGTTAGGTGGGTGCAGCAGGGCTGCAAAAAAAAAAAAAAAAGAAAAAAAAAACAAACAACGCAGGAACCGGAAACGTGTAGTTGGTGACAAAACGGCCGTGCGCCGCGGCCTCTTTGTATCGGAAAACTATGCTGGCGCTGAAATGTCGGTTTTGATTTTCAAAGGTCGGGCAAGTCTGCCAGGATTTTTTTTTTTTTTTGGACTGCGAAAGGCATTCATTATACCCGTCTGCGGTGGCTCATTGATTAAGACATTCTGCTGGTGAGCACGAGGTCGCGGGTTCGATTCGTGGCCGCGGCGACCGCATCTCGATGGGGACAACATGCAAAAACGCTCGTGTAAAAGTTAGGCGCTCTTCAAGGGATCCCAGGTGGTCAAACTTTGCTTTGGGACGTCAAAATCCACGAATAAGTCAATAAATCAAGGGCAGTTATAAGCCAATATATCGGCCAATCATGCTCGTTTGTCATGCTTTGGTTGAGCCGCGGCACGAGGTGACGTAAAACAAAAGCATCTAACCTGGAGACGAGTGGACCATTCTAGCCACTATGCTGGGGCCATGTTGCGTAAGAGAGTCGGCGCTGGGAAACGCCTACAAATTTCAGTTAGGCTCACTTTGTGCACCGCACCACAGCGCCAAGCGTGGACACTGGACAGCGTTGATTCAGACACGGTGCAAGCGACGACGTTGGCGCACTTGCACGGGGCACGGCGCACTATTCCTCCCACTGGTGTTCGCATTGGGCTGCGCCTCCCTTCTGAGAGATACGCGGCTTCTTGGAGAAAATGCACAAAACTGCGGCAGGAGTGAAGACGAACTCAGTAAAGGCAATCTTGCGAAGGTCTCGCTAATCGGACATGTCTTGCGTGTCCTACTTCTAATGGATGTCGTTGGGGACAGCGCACACCTGCTCCTAGATGCAAGCTGTATGCTTTTCAAGATTTCAGGGGGACCTCTTGGAGTTGTCAAGCTGTTTCCTGGAGTCCTTCCGATGGCACTGCATGTTTGCCGGATTTTTTTTTTTTTTTTTGGGGGGGGGGGGGCGGAGTACCAGACGGTACTTCGTAAGATCACTCGGGATTCTACAACATATGCCCGAGTCAAAAGTTAATAATTGCTGTTCGCAGTAATTGAGCCAATACAATTAAAGAGTCACGCCTGGGTCGCGCTTCATTTGTTCAGAATAGTACACGCTCCCGTATAGGCATGATATACAAGAACTACTCGTTACACTAGCACAGTGTTATCAAATCGACTGAAGTTTTGCTGGGACAGCGGTAAAGAGCTGAGAAAGACGTCAGCAAGTGTAACGTACGTAACGCAGCCAGGTCACGCCAATCACCCTGTAGCGACTCTAGATCGACGGGTATGCTGGATAAGTGCTCATGTTCTCCAGCGCCGAGGTTCGTAACGTTCGGGTTGGTGACATGTGTGAAACGCTGCGTATGTGGGGGTGGCTGTCCCTACAGGTTAGCCTGGCAATCGAGTCCGGCAATCCAACCGTATTTTTCAGTGTCACTAAGGTATGTCACCACACGTCCAGAAAGCCAGGGTCTTTTAGAAATACAAAAGAATACGTGAACTTCGTTGCGGACTATGATGGGTCCTTATAAAAAAAAAAGTGTTCCAGACGCGCATGCGGGCGGCCATGCTGTAGTCTCAATAGAAGTGTCCCTTTTAGCATGATAGCTTGGGCCCGACCAAGAAAGCGTTCGATGTCTTCTGTCTCGCTGCATTAGGAACAAAGTAGGAAATAGACACATACACTGTTCTTATCTGATGCAGTAGTGAGGCTTCCTTTGGAAAAGTAAGCTTGGTCACGCAGGGTTCATGTGACAAAACCAAAAGCCATCGGAAGTGTGCCTGAATGTTTGCCCTTCGTAGGTTTGATTATTTTCGGGGCTATCACTTTTGGAGAGTGAGAGAGTCCTACGCATGCAAGAGCATCAACGTCGTTAATTTCTAGCAATACCAATGTAATGAGAAGAAACTCCCTAAAACTTGAGCGTGACACCGTAACTGTCTTTCACTCGCATTAATGATTATCCCCCCTTCCTCAATATAGTGCATCTAGTGCATCTAGTGAACTAGTTGCTCTAATGTAGCTTTAGGACGGTAAACTTTGGTTAGGGTTAAGATGTAGCGCAAATAATTGGCCTGCTTGAATATCAGCACTGCTCCAATTAAAGCTATTGCGGTGTCGAGGGCTCTTTAACGAAGCCTACTGACAGTCTTCAGCAGCGGGGCCAACTGGGCCTGTTGGTATAAGCGTGAGATATTGCACATGAACAGTGCAAGAAACATAGACAAGATGCATAACAACCGAACGACCCTTGTCCAGCTTGTTCCTAAGGTTCGCTTTCGTCTCTCGCTCTGGGTGTGTATGAGCACACACAGTATGACATTATGAAAGGTAAGATTGCCATAAACCCGAGGATGGATGACAACTTTCTCTTTAAGGTGGATTCACACGACCGGACGGAGGAGGAATTTTCGCAGCGGATGGCGTATCACATGACGCGCGCGTCATCAAAACGTGCCACCCTCGCTTAGTCCGGGCTCCTCCGCTCGCGGTCCGGATTGAAAATGCTCGCCGGTATTTCCATCCGTCCGTTTGGCGGTCGTCTGACCTCAATTTAGCGTAGTCAGCGTCAAATCTGTCAACATCGGACGCATTGGCGTGGCTACGATGGCGTGTTATCGGCTTGGAGCCACGTGTGATTTCGTTGTGCAGCAGTGACTGCGTGTATTTTGTTGTGATGCAGCGGGAAAGGTGAGTCGTGGTTGCGCGCGCATTTCTATTTACT
>NW_023605855.1:37500-40001 GCF_013339745.2 Dermacentor silvarum
AGAGTGTTGGGACGATGGTGGGGCCAATACGAGGCAGAACAGTTTTCGTAGTTATTTCATGGAGTTTTAAGCCCCACAGTCACGATATAACTGCGAAAAACGCTGCATCTGAGGGCTCCTGATTAAAGTTAACCACCTGGAGTTCTTTAACGGGCTCCCAAAGTGCGACAAACAGTTTTTTTTCCTTTTTACACCCATCTAAATGGGGCCGCCGCAGCGGGGAGCCGAATCCGTGACTTGGGTTCAATGCGCGTTGCAAGTTCGCCAGCTATAGGCCCGGGCTGCAATCCCTGCAAGCTGGCACTGCCCCAACGCATACCTGACGAGTTACATAGATTGATTGTACATTCGTTTGTATGGTCACCGGACGGACGCTCGTTGCAACCTCCCAATGCGGCAACTGGCGTCTGCGTCATACGAGCTCCTTGCCTGTGTCGGCTAACTCGACGTCAATGACTCTGCCTAGGCATATTCAGGCACTACAGCTATCACCTATTCGTTACGTGTGCTGTTATTTCCCGCAAAGCCTTTCATTCTCAAACGTACACTCGCAAAAAGAAGAAAGAAATAAACTGGCATATTTCAAATTTTCGTAGTGCAGAAAGCGCTTAATGCTACTTGGTAGATGTTATGATACGCTCAAAAAGGCGATATAAGATGGAAGAGAACAAATAATATTGATGACATAATAGCTGGATTTGGGTCAACTTAGCTTTGGGTTTACTCGTGGGCTGGAAAGCATTAAATCACTGCGGGGTGGTAGCCAGCACTAAAGTAAAAAAAAAAAAAAAAAAAAAAAAAAGAGAAACTTTGAGCGCGAAAAACAATAAAGCGAATACCGATGTCGTTAGTGTAAGGTAATAATATAAGACGTTTCACGGACGCGGATGCAAGAACAGTGAAGTAACCGAATGTTTGGTACCGATCAACTTTATAAACTGCATTAGTGGATTTTTGCGTTCTATACACTGCGAGCTCTGTTAGGGACGCCGCCGTGTACAGGTACACTGCACGCATTGTCTGTCGCAGCAAAGGTCTTTTGAACTTGCTTAAAAGGGTGAGAGCGTCTTCAGCGCTGAGCCAACGGCTTTTAAAACAAAAGCTGTGAACCACATGGCATCACGCGGGGCACTATTAAGAATTGTGTCCCGCATCCCTCTTGTTCGTATTTAAATGTTTGTTAGACGATGCCCAAATCCTTGAATAAGCGCCAAGTATCCCAACTTTCTACTTTAGTGGTAACACTGGGAGTAAAAAACAACAAATTGGCAAGGCTTAGATGTGCTCATTCGACGAAATTTATAAAAATACAAGCAGTGGCGCACGAAACATGTGCAAGCCCCCCTCCACCCCCCCACACACACTCACTGCCTCCCCCGGAATTTCTGTGTTAGTATGTGGCTTGACTCCCGCCTTCACCCTCCCTGGTCAAGTGCGTGCCCCCCCCCCCCCCCCCCAAAAAAAAAAAAAAAAAAAAAAAAACTAAGGAAAAAAAAAAAAGGAAGGATATGCGGGCTAAGCACAGAGGTTGTGAAGGAAGGGGACATTATTGATTAGTTATAACTTTGTGTAGCTTTGTTAACACTGGCGTGGGTACAGGAACGCGTGTATTACTTGAAAACGAAAGTCAGAAGCGCCACGAGAGCGTTGTTTGACAACAAAGAGCCCGCATATGGAAGGGATTGTTCATTACTGTAGAGGCAGTCACATGGTTGATATGAAATGAAACGGGCGAAGCATGTGACCCGCTCTATCAAGACACGCCCTTCCACTTGTGCGAGATGCGATTAGACGGGTGCAATTGAGTTGCAATAGCTGCGACGTCAGGATGTTCCGGGAATATTGAATTAAGGGTTATCGATAGCAGTTAATGTGGCATTTTCCAAGCAATAAAGTGTACATGAGATGCTTTCGTTATCGTAAGTGTGTTGAGCAAGCATGGTGGTGAGTCCGCATTGGAGTGTTCTAATAAATCATTAAAATGACAACGACTCTAATCATCATCAAAATCATCACAATCACCTTAATAGTAATCGTAATTACTACTACTACTACTACTACTACTACTACTACTACTACTACTACTACTACTACTACTACTACTACTACTACTACTACTACTACTACTACTACTGGTGCCATTAAAGCTTAAAATTTGCAAAGAGGGAAGTAAGAAAGAGGCGGGTAGACCATAATGGACAATGTATGAACGCGAGAAGTCAGACAAACGCTGGCTTTTCAAGCGCTGTTACTCGTCCGCAACGAAAGGCGCCCCGATGAGCATTTTCCTAACCACAGAAGCAGTTTCACCTCCGGGCGCCGAAGGTGTGCAGGTGCTGTTTGGCACATGCATTCTACGACGTTGCTGTGTATGGCGATAGTGAAGCCGTCAATAGGCGCTCCATCTTCGATGCTTGGAGATTTCAATGAAGGCCGAAAGTTCTTTTCAGGTGACCTCCTTTGCCCACCGAGCTGTTGACCACAGCGAGATGGGGCATATC
>NW_023605856.1:0-40001 GCF_013339745.2 Dermacentor silvarum
TGTATATTCTGGTCGCATAAAGAGAAAGATACAGTAAGATGGATTTATTATGCGTTGGTATTCTTAGGGCACTGAAACTTAGGGCACTTAAGATGAATGCACTGGAAGATAAGCATGGTAATATCATAAGCAATTTCGATGACATAGTAAAAGCAGCGGAAGAATTCTATACTGACCTGTACAGTTCCCAAAACAGGCAAGCTACTTTCATTCGAAATAGTGATGAACCGGATACAGAAGCTCCTTCTATAACTAGCGATGAAGTTAGAAGGGCCTTGAAAGACATGACCAGGGGAAAAGCGGCTGGAGAAGATGGAATAACAGTAGATTTATTCAAAGATGGAGGAGATATCATGCTTGAAAAGCTTGCGGCCCTTTATACGCAATGCCTCACAACTTCAAGTATACCAGAGAGCTGGAAGAACGCCAACATTATACTTATCCATAAGAAGGGAGACGTTAAAGAATTGAAGAATTACAGACCCATTAGCTTGCTTTCAGTATTGTATTAAATATTCACCAAGATAATTTCCAATCCAATCGGGGCAACACTTGACTTTCGCCAACCAAGCGAACAGGCTGGCTTCAGGAAGGGATATTCTACGATGGATCATATCCATGTCATGAATCAGGTAATCGAGAACTCTGCGGAGTACAATCAACCTCTCTATATGGCTTTCATAGATTATGAAAAGGCATTTGATTCAGTAGAGATACCAGCAGTCATAGAGGCATTGCGCAATCAAGGAGTACAGGAGGCGTACGTGAATATTTTAGCAAATATCTACAAGGATTCCACAGCTACCTTGGTTCTCCACAAGAAAAGTAGAAAGTTACCTATCAAGAAAGGGGTCAGGCAAGAGACACAATCTCTCCAATGCTATTCACTGCATGCCTAGAAGAAGTATTGAAGCTCTTAGACTGGGAAGGCTTGGGAGTGAAGATCGACGGCGAATATCTCAGCAACCTTCGGTTTGCAGATGACATTGTCCTATTCAGCAACAATGGAGACGAATTACAACAAATTATTGATTACCTTAATCGAGAAAGTGTAAAAATTGGGTTGAAGATGAATATGCAGAAGACAAAGATAATGTTTCATAGCCTGGCAAGGGAACAAGAATTCAGGATCGCCAGTCAGCCTCTAGAGCCTGTAAAGGAATGCGTTTATCTAGGTCAACTACTCACAGGGGACCCTGATCATGAGAAAGAAATTTACAGAAGAATAAAATTGGGTTGGAGTACATACGGCAGGCATTGCCAAATCCTGACCGGGAGCTTACCACTGTCGTTGAAAAGAAAAGTGTACAATCATTGCATTCTACCGGTACTAACATATGGGGCAGAAACTTGGAGGTTAACAAAGAAGCTCGAGAACAAGTTAAGGACCGCACAAAGAGCGATGTAACGAAAAATCTTAGGAGGAACGTTAAGAGACAGGAAGAGAGCGGCGTGGATCAGAAAACAAACAGGGATAGATAATATTCTAGTTGACATTAGGCGGAAGAAATGGAGCTGGGCAGGCCATGTAATGCGTACGATGGATAACCGGTGGACCATTAGGGCTACAGAATGGATTCCAAGAGAAGGGAAGCGCAGTCGAGGACGGCAGAAAACCAGGTGGGATGATGAAGTTAGGAAATTCGCGGGCGCAAGTTGGAATACGCTAGCGCAAGACAGGGGTAATTGGAGATCGCAGGGAGAGGCCTTCGTCCTGCAGTGGACATAAATATAGGCTGATGATGATGATAATGATTCCCAGGGCACTTCACGCATTTCCGGGGGTTATATATATATATATATATATATATATATGTCTGTATCCAACCGTTTTCCCGCCCGCCGGGGTCATTCGGTAGCCCGTGCTCGAATGGTTAGTGTATCGGGCTGCTGTGCTGAGGTAACAGGGTTCGAAACGAACCATAGGAACAATTGGGTCACTGAGTATACGATAATGTGTACATACGGGTCATTCTTCAACACACCTCTTTCACGCCGACATGGGTCACCGTATATGGGGGACGGGTTGACACAGCTGTTGGAAGGAACACCTTGAAGCCGACTTGAAGCCCTGTGTAAGTGCCACTCTGTCTGTGCTGGTCATCATCGAACTTCTTTCATACAAACTTGGCTCACTCGGTGAAGTGCCAGTAGGCCTGTGCCGTTCTTCATGAACGTCTCTGGACGCCAGCTTTGGTAACTAGGTATGCCGCTTTAGAATGACAAAAAATATCGCTTACATATTTTCGACGCTGAGAAGAATCAAACCCACGTGACGAGGATTCTTCAAGGACAGCAACCCAATCATTAGCAGGTTGGACCTCAAATGGACTGGGTATGTGCCGCTTTTCAATGAACGCCTTTCACGCCAGTGCTTTAGCAAGCTGCGCCATGCACGAATTGGGTTATGTGCCGCTCTTCAATGTGCCGCTTGTGCCGCTTTCGCTAACTTGGGTCACTCAGTATGTGCCAATGAATGTGCGGCATGGGAGGGAACAATTCTCAGCGTTTGCAGGCACCGGCGCGCCACGTTTCTGGTCTCGGAGGCCACGTGCAGACTTCTCGGCACAACGCGTCCAGAAAGAAAGGCTAAAGAGGAGTCTGGTTGCCGCATGACGCGTTTCTACTCATTACCCCCTCCCCTAACCAAATTTTAGGCCGAATAAAGTTATTTCTCTCTCTCTCTCTCAGTGTTTTCACGCACAGGCGCGCCATGAATTTCTGACGCCAGAAGCACGCGGCGCAGCTAGATGGAGTTGAGTGCTCTTGGCGAAGCGTGAAAGAGAGTCCCGCTGGAGTGCACGCCTGATATATAACTCGTCTCGACGGTGGCAATAGGGTGTGTCGCTATATTGAGCCGATACTAACGCAGTGCCGTCGACAATAATCCTGAGGTGGGTTTCTCGCTTTTTTGTTTTATCTATTGCTGTATAGTGTCATTTATTATTTGTTCAGAGTAAGCCAAAAGCTCTCTGTACAGGGAGATTATACGTAACATAGTATGTGACACGCTATGTTACGTAGTAGAAACACAGTTGTAGTAGGAACACAATCCTATGAAGCTGCGCAAGTCGCTAGAAGAGGGCAGTGCGAATTCATGGACAGCGTGAGCTTTACCTGGATTAGGCTGCACAGCAGTAGAGTCGACAAGATGTCGGAAACTTTCGGTCTGAGGCTGGCAGAAGCTGTGTTAGCAGGAGTTCCACTGAAGACAAGTGGCGCGGAAAACAGCAGACAACAAAAAGTCGCTGAAGGTGGCTTTCGGAAAGGGATGCGAGAACAATCACGTCGCCGAGTTGACACAAGCAAGTGAACCATTTGAAGCCTCAAAGAAGAGAGTCCATGATCCGTTCTAAGGAAGCCGGGGCATTGTGAGCACAGAAATGTGCCAGTACCCAGAGTGGCGGTCGATGGAAGAAAACTAACTGGCGCCAGGGAGACAGTCCAATGCGTCGTCGATTCGAGGAAGGGAATATAGGTCCTTCTTCGTATTCCGGTTAAAATTACGGTAATCTACGCAGTACCTCCATCTGTAAACATTCTTCCTGACGAAAACAACGGGTGAAGCTCGGGGACTTGACGAAGGCCCTTGACGAATCTACCTCTGTTTGGATGGCGCGACGCTCAGAAGCTGACACCCGAGAAGGTCACCTGTCAATAGAGATGCACCGCTGGGGTCAATACGGTTTCTTTATAACGTGTGTTTGACCCAATGGGGGATTGCCAAAGTCAGATATGTTGGTGCGTGCAACGAGCATGCGATGAAGAGCATTGGCATAGGCAGGTAGAAGGTCAGGAGCGATTATGCGTGCGCAGCGGTCCGCAGGTGGGCACGACGATGAGATGGACTCGGACAACGGATGCTCAGCAGTCAGTGTAGGTACGGCGCAGTCGTCCAACAGCCCGCGACGTGCCTTGCGACTTGCGGGCACGATCCAATGTAACGATGGGTAGGTAGGTCCGATAGTTGGCTATGTGAACGGCTGTCTTCGGCTGAGAAATGTTACGCATCATAAGGATATCAGTAATAGGGCCTGCAATGTAACCATCGTCAGGAAGTAGCGATAAAGGTGACAGAGAAACATATGTGGTAGCTTCAGGCGGCAGGCAAACAGAGTCGGCGGAACTGGCTCGCTGCGGCCGGGCAGGGTAACCGTCAGGGTCCTGTGACAGCTCGAGGCGCAAAACTCACGGCGAGCATTTCATGAGGATAGAGTGGGCTATGAGGGAGTCGATGCCAAGAAAATGTTCTTGAGGGCAGCGCTCGAGCACAGGAAACATGACGCAGATCTGAATATCAGCAATTGTGATGCGAGCGCAACGCATACGAAGAAAGATCGTAACACTACCATCCACAACACGCACGAAAGGTAGGCTCAGCAAGGGTTAACCCCTTCTTTAGACGACAACCAAGATCTGAACTCAAGATTGACACTTGTGCACCTGTATCTATAAGGGCTTTAATGGTTTCAGCGTCGACAACACTGTTTTCAGTCCGTGTCAGCGATGCAGCGTTACCTCTGGGCGCTGCATCATCTTGTTTACCGAGGTGGATCGGAAGGAAGGTGAGGACGAGTGGCAAGACGGTGGTGATCTGGAGTGGCAGCATTGAGGTGATGGCGAATGCCTATAGATGGGCCTGGGAGGGTTGGGGTCAGTTCTGGTCTCTTGGGTACGGGTCGAAAAATGATTCAGATCACGTTGAAAGGGTCGACAGAAGCGAAAATTTGGTCGTGAGGAGGAAGACCAACAGCGGCGGCACTGCCGAGCTATGTGGCTAGAGCATCCACAGGAAAGCAAACAGGACGCTCGTCAGATGTGCGCCATTCATTCGGATTGCTATAACGAGGTGGGAAAACCCGGGATAGAGTAGTGGCAGCAAGTAAAGAGGCACGATATCCTGGTATCTGCCGCTACAATACTTCATAGAAAAAGAGCATTGAATAAAGCCTTTGTGTACGTAAGGACAATGCCGCCTGCAGAAATCGTATAACTAGGGTACAAGCAAATGCCTAAGTGCGAACGAAACATTGTTGAACTCGATTCATCGAACTTACTTGACATAGGCGTCCATCATCGTGGCCACCGTTACTCCAATGCTCCTAATACCTAGCCTTTGGCTCCCATCTTCAAGCTCCTGCAACATAGCCGCAAGGCCGTCTCTGCGCATGGTGTTTAGCGCGATGATTGATTCATTTTCCTTCTCTTCAGCAACAGCGGCTTGAGGCGCTACTTTCCTCACCACAGCGAGGACACCCTCAGATTTGAAGGTATTCGGTTCCTTGAGGATCCGCAGCTTGTAGCCAACACCTGTAGTATAAGGCATTTATAGGAGTGCCTGTATAACTTATAAAGGGTTCAGCAGTGATCAACCATTTTGTGCGCACAATGTATGCATGAAAGTGAAAAAGGAACGTGAGAGAGAGGAGTTTACCTACGGACCATTGCGCTTATTGATTCCTCCATTACCCATTTCTTGAGGCTTTGATAAAAAGCACAGCACCTCGTGGCGTGTACTGTGCCCATTGGCAAGCAGTTTGTTTAAAATTGTAGTCCCCTGACACACTGTACCCGCGCTGCCACTTCGCATTCACTTTAATTTTGTAGTACAATTTCAGAAGCTTGAATGTAGCTACGAAAAATGTCTGTAGTTCGCATACGGAAGAATTAGAGAAATATTGTCTTCGTGAGGTAAAAATTATCACAACAGAGGCACGTGCTCGTGGTTATACATGAAGTAAAATAGGTTCGGTCCCCCATACGCGCTCCTTGTTTAGAATCATAATTCACATTGAAACCCTATTTAGCTTTTCACTTCGCCAGTGACCAGAAGCCTTTGTGTCTTTTCGAAAAAATGTTGTGCTGCAAGGCCTTCACAAGTATTGTAAGCTACTATATTTATTTTGGAATACAAAATGCTGAAATAAAATGGTAAAGTAAATCACCAGAACATGTACATATTCCGTCGTATTAGGTCACTTTATTTCAAAGGGACACTAAAGAAAATGCAAAAAAAGTAAGGCGTGCAGACACGGACACAAGAGGGGAGAAGCGGACAACACAAACACCGGCGTTTGTGTTTTCCACTTCTCTTGTGTCCTGTCTGCACGCCTTACCTTTTTTTGAATTATGAACACTTACCAACTAGCTCAGCTTTCTGTCGTCCTAAGACACTAAAGAGACATATTGTTACGAGACTGCGCGCAATGGGACAAAGATGACGTTCACCATTGGGGTGAAGAAGACAATGCTTGAAGAGATTGTCTTTCCGCCATCTTGGCCGTGCTACAGCTCGCTGTATATATTTTGTAAATATATTTTCAGTTTTACCGTTTCCCGCGGCATTTTGGTGGAAGTGCTGGGGTACTACTCAAGAGAGAACTCCGCAGCGGACGTGTCCTGGCAAGTACCATCATGTCAACAGGCGGGGATATTGCGTCAACCGCAACACCGGCACCCCAGCCAGTGATCCAGCCCCGCGACCCAGGCTCTTTTTGCGGCACCGACAACGTCGACGTTGATGACCGGATAGGGAATTACGAGCGCGTCGCAACGAACAATCGGTGGGACCCGACAGTGACACTCGCTAATGTTGGTTTTTACTTCAGTGGGACAGCGCGGGTCTGGTTTGACACTCGCGAAACGGAGCTGACCAGCTGGTATCTATGTAAGCGGAAGCTTCGTGACCTATTTGGCAAACCAATAGGCCGCCAGAGCGCCGCTTCGAAAGGTCTCTCCTGTCGCGCCCAATCTCCCACGGAGTCGTACGTGTCGTACATCCTTGACGTTATCGCCCTTTGCCGCCGAGTTGATGCCACCATGACCGAGGCGGACAAAGTAAGTCACGTCCTGAGAGGCATTACCGATGATGCTTTCAACTTGCTGGTCTTTAAGGGCTGCTCGACCGTTGAAGACAATTATCAAGGAATGCCGGCGTATTGAAGCACTGAAGAGTCACCGCATCATCCAACAATTTATGCGGCTTCCAAACAGGGCCGCTAGATCGTCCTGCGCGGACGTTCAGCCGCCCAACCAGCAACCGACCACCGATAGCCTTGTCCGCATCGTGCGTCATGAAAGTGAGGCGGCGTCACCACCTTCCTATTTCGCACGCCCTTCTGACGATTCCCGACCGACAGTCTCTTTAATCCAAGCCGTGGTGAGGGAAGAGCTGGCTAACGCAGGACTCCAGCCTGTTGCATCCCTGCCTCACCCTCGGGCCAGTTCTGTTCTTCCGCCTTACAGAAATACAGCAACGTTGCGCCGCTATCGTGATCCGGCCCAGTGGAGAACCCAGGACGATAAGCCCATATGTTTTCATTGCCACGGCGTTGAACATATTTCCCGTCACTGCCGGTATCGCCAACCTTCCTCCCCTCGCTCATTTTTTGACATTCGCCGCGACGACAATCGGCCCCTGCAGTTTCCCGCTCGTAACAACTCACCGCTCCGAGACGCTCCTGTTCCAACCCGCAGCTCCAGCCATTCACCTTCTGCGCACGATCGTCGTTCCCGGTCTCCGCTGCCCCGCCGCTATTCGTCGTCGCACCCCTCTGGCCGCTCTTACCAGGAAAACGGAACAATGCAGCTCCAGGAGGTGACGCTGCATTGGACCCACGACCTGCAAAGCCGCTTTTAACCTTGCCCACGCACGAGAACCAACTTGCCGTAGAAGTGGATGGCCTACCCGTTACTGTCCTTATCGACACCGGTGCACATATTTGTATCAATAGCTCTGATCTCCGTGAACGCTTACACAAAGGGCTAACACCTCCCGAGTGCCGCGTTGTGCGTGTCGCTGACGGCGGAACTCCGGCCGTGCTTGCAATGTGCACCGCACGCGTGAACGTCGCTGGCCGACACACTTCCGTGTTGTTTCATGTTCTTGGCCACTGCCCTCATGACGTAATCCTTGGACTCGATTTCTTGACTGACCACTCCGCTAATTGACTGCTCGGCCGGATCGTTGAACTTGACTTCCCCGCTTCACTAGATGCTCCTGACGTAGTCCACAGCCAGCTCTCTTGTGCCGAGTTTGTTCGTTTGCCGCCCAAGCACTCACCTGTATTGTCGCTGTACCTTGCCCCAGTGTACCGGATGGTGACTATGTGCTTAATCCCTCTACCAGTGTCCTTTTGTCGCACAACATTTCCTTTCCCCATACTGTTGTGACTGTTGCGACCAACCAGGCTTGCCTGCCCCTCTTGAACTTCGGACTCTGTCCTCAAGTTCTTTCCCAAGGCATAATTTTGGCCGCCCTGTCACCATCAGATGAGTGTCAGATTTCATCACTGTCACCTGATCCTACGTCAGCAATTTTGTCCGCCGACGCGCCTAATTCTCGGTCGGTAAAGAGCGCTATCACAAAGATGATTGCCCCGGAGCTTCTGCCCTCCCAAGTAGACGGCCTCTGTCATTTGCTCGTCACATACCCCGACATCTTCGACTTTGACGGCTGTCCCTTAGGTCAAACCTGTCTCGTCAAACATCGCATACATACTGGCGATGTGCCTTCGATTCACCGGCGAACTTATCTCGTGTCACCATCCGAGCGCCAAGTTATTCACCATGAGGTTGACAAGACGCTTTCAAAAGGCGTTATTGAGCCGTCCGCGATTCCATGGGCTTCCCCTGTTGTCTTAGTTAAAAAGAAAGACAACAGTTGGCGATTTTGCGTTCATTATCGGCATCTGAATAAGATCACTAAGAAGAATGTATATCCTCTTCCACGAATTGATGACGCTCTGGATTGCGTTCACGGCGCGACCTATTTTTGATCCATCGACCTGCACTCTGGTTACTGGCAGATCGCCGTGGATGACAGGGACCGTGAAAAGACTGCATTTGTTGCAGCTGACGGCCTCTATCAGTTCAAAGTTATGCCATTTGGCTTGTGCAATGTCCCGGCCACATTCGAGCAAATGATGGACACGCTGTTGCACAGCTTTAAATCGTCTATCTGCTTGTGCTACCTAGACGACGTGATCGTGTTCTCCCCGACATTTGTCTTTGGTAAATACTTTAGCGTTGGTCAGATGTGACTACTAAAATTACGGTATCATGACTGGCAGTCGCCTGCTCTCGAGAACCGTTTGATAACGGGCAGTTTTGCCACTGTGAGTCTGTGCTAAATAGGCGACTCACCACATGCGTTCTTGAGAAAGCTTGGTGAACCCCAGCAGACGACACTGCCGCTGTACATCACGATGATCCGGTCACCCAACACATCGGCCTCTTCCATGTCGTGCGTTGAGAGCAGTATGCTTGCTTTGCCACGCAGCTCCTTCATCACGGACCATATACTTCGCCGCGTCTCGGGATCCAAACCCGCCGTTGGTTCGTCCAGTATCAAGACCTGTGACATGGTAGCAATAAATAGGAGTGTACTGAACCATGGAGCACTGCGAAACTTTCTTAAATCTGTTCCTTGCTAGAAATAGGTTTTCTGTTAGGAATAGTATGCAAGTTGTCGCTGCGTCAGAGCGAACCACCGAAGCTCACCAGTTGCCATGTTTTAGTTGCCTTATTGCCACTTTCGTCCTCACAATAATTTCACACTAAGCAAATAGTACGCTGATGTTCGCGGTATCTTTGGCGGTGATGCGACCGAGCTTGCACTAGCCGGTTAACGGTCAGAAGACGAATCTACTGCAGTTGAACGTGAATCGCAGCTTTCATTGACGCTAAACGTCTGGCAATGGGCCTCGGTGTTGAGAAATACACAACTGGCACGCCTCTTTATTACTGCAATGGCAATTATATGGCCACTCCTGGCGCACTTCTGTCGTTGCCGTGAGGTTCCGTTTAAAGTCCACTGGCGTTAAAATCGTCGCCGCGCGCCGTACGCTTGCGAGGGACAGCCTATGGTCGCGGCTTAATCTCGCGCGCGCGATAGAGGAAAGCTCACCGTCTTCTTTCGCACGTGCGGAGCGGGGGGGGGGGGGGGGGGGAGGGAGAGGGGGGCGCCTTCTACTCCGGCGGCCGCGCGACCGCCGTATCTTGAAAGCGATCTGTGATTTGGACAAAGTGCGCCGAATGCCGGTAGCTTCATATGCACCGTGCTTCCGACGTTTAGTTGGCGTTGAAGCAAGGGACACCACGAAAATCAATTCACTCGCTGATGCAGCCGCAGCTTAGTCACTCCAGCGTTTTGACAGCAAGTTTCCGCAGTCATCGAGTGCGATGCGTTCAACTTTGCTGGCTTTCACCAAAAAAAAGTCGCAGTTTAGCCCGAAAGGACGAAGCATCGATTACGATAGCAAATTAGTGGACAACTATGCAAATTAAGGATAATGGTTTTATCGGCCATATAAGCTTCTAAATATAGGCATACTAACTGAATTAACAAGCATGGTGTCACGCGCGCCCAGGTAAATATGAACACATCTCGCTCGATGACTGCGGAAGCTCGCTGTCGAAACGCTGGCTCGAGGAAGCGCGGCACAGTAGCGAGCGAATTGACCTTCGTGCTGTCTCTTGCTTCAACACGAACTAAACGTCGAAATCCCCGCGCATACGACGCTACTGGCATTCGGCGCAGTTTGTCCACATCGCAGAACACTTTGAAGATGAGGCCATTACGGGCGCACACTTTTTCCACATCAAAGATCACTTTCAAGATACGGCGGCCGCGCGGCAGCACCGTAAGCAGCAGCCACTGGAGTAGAACGCACCCCCCTCTCCCTCTCCTCCCCTCCGCACCTCGCACGCGAAAGAAGACGGTGAGCTACTACCGCGCCTTCCTCTCTTACGTGCGCGAGATTGAGCCGCGGCCGTCGGCCGACCCTTGAAAGCCCGCGGCGCGCGGCGACGATGCTATCGTGTTTGCACTTTCAGTTCAGTTTCAGTTTATTTGGGCATAATAGTAAAGTTACATATGGAGATTATACAAACATACAGAGGGAGGTCCCATAGTCAACAGACTGTACAGGGGACCTCCCGTTAAAAATGAGTAAGATGTGTAAATACAAAGCAGCTATATGCAAACATACAAAACACCGTATTAAATAAGTCACTAGCTAACATCGTAAACTATTTTAAAACACAAAGCAGTTATTAATAAGACGGTCATCATGAAATTATTACATTGAGTGCAAAAATTTACGGAGGCTTGATTTGAATGTGTAAAAATGAAAGATTATCTTAATATGACACGGTAATGAGTTACAGAGTTGTGTGGCTGAAAAACTGGTAGTAAATTTACCATGATTAGTTCTAGCATTTGGTAATAGATAGCTGTTGGTAGAAGCGAATCGGGTAGATGTGGAGTGAGGATATTGGCTGTTATTAATTATCGGGAACGGGAGCTTTCCGTTAACAGATTTATGGACAACAATTCCAAGTGAGTACTTATTTAGTTTCTGTACTGAAAGAATGCCATTAGAACTGAGCAATGAGGATGCTTCTGATGTGTAGCTGCTACGTGTGATGATGCGAATTGCTTGATTTTGGGTATGCTGCAATGGGGATAAATGAGCGGGATACGTGTTTCCCCATGATGCTATGCAATAATTCATATGCGAATGAATGAAAGCGTAGTAAAGAGAGATGAGTGTCTTCAGATTAAAGAAATTGCGAACTTTAATTAATATTCTAATTCCATAAGCTGCCTTCTTGGTTAAGGATAAAACATGCTCATCAAATTTTAGGTGTTTATCTAATGTGACGCCAAGAAACACTACACTGTCATTAGGATAAAGTTTGCTGGAAGCAAAGGTTAGCGATGGAGACCCCGAGATAAGCTTTTGCTTAGCTGTGAAAATGACGAAGGTAGATTTTGCAGTATTAATGTGTAATCTGTTTAGTCGGCACCAAGTTACAATGTTTGCTGCGTCGTGGTTAAGCTTGCACATTAATAAATCAAGGCTTTTGTCTGAGGAGAAGATGGTGGTGTTGTCGACGTAAAGGATACATTCAGATGACTTTAGGCACTGTGAGAGATCATTAATATATATTAAAAACAAGAGAGGTCCTAATATAGATCCTTGCGGCACACCAATGTTAGTTGTTTTAGGGTGTGAGTAAGTACCGGATATTGATACAGTGTACTCTCTATCGCGCAAATAGTTCCGTAATAATCGCAATGCCGGGCCAGTTATACCAATGGAATCCAATTTAGCAAAAAGTATGTTATGAACAAGTGAGTCGAACGCTTTAGAAAGATCAATAAATAATGCACCAGCAAAATTGCCAGTGTCAATTGCCTGCCGAATCTTATCTGTTAGAAATATTAATGCTAAATCAGTTGAGTATCCCTCCCGAAAGCCAAATTGATTTGATGACAGGATATGAAATTTTGACAAATAACTTGATAAGCGCATTACGATTAGTTTTTCGACAATTTTACTAAAGAACGAAAGTATGGCAATAGGGCGGTAGTTAGATGTTAGACGCTTATCTCCCTTCTTGAAAACAGGGATTATTTTGGCCTTTTTCAAATAACTTGGAAAAATTCCGGTCTTAAAGATAAGGTTGACTATGTGGCAAAATATTCCGGATATTAAGCACGCTATCATCTTTATGAGAGATGGGCTGAAGTTATCAAGACCAGGCCCTGTGTTTTTAGATTGGAAATGACTGTGATTATTTCTTCAGGCGTTGCGGGATAAAGGAAAAAGCTATGAGGCACACGGGGGTAAGTCATGGTAAATGAATCGTCACACCCTTGATTATCTGTACAGAAGAAATAATGAACGAGTTTGCAATATCCAAGGGATTATCAAGGAGAAGAGCCTCCGATTGTATGATGTTTATTTCGGCATTACGATTGGATCGTCCTAAAAAACTGTTTAATACTTTCCATTGTTTTTTTACATCATTACCGGCACACTTAATTTCATTTTCATAGTACAAAGTGTTAGCTTGCTTGAGTAGTTTTCCTAACAAATTTGAATATTTGTTATACCTTTCGTGAAGTGCAGTGTTAAATGGCTGTTTTTTGGTTTTTCTGTAAAGGTTGTCTTTTTCCGTAGACAATTTAGCAAACTGGTGGATAACCACGGGTTACGAGGAGCTGAAAACGTTTTTTTACAGTTCATTACTACGGTAGAATCTGCGATAGCATTGGAAATTATTTTTGAAAATGTGTTATAGGCAGTTTCAGGGTTATCGCATGTCATTACTGGGGACCAGTCTGAATTAGTAATTAATTCAATGAATATTGACGAATTAAACTTCTTTTTGGTGAAGCTTGCATCGGTAGTGCCAGGAGTAGACTTTAAGCGCACGAATATTGGGTAGTGGTCGGTTATCGAAGCTTGGACAACACCACAGTCAGGGTTACTAAGAAGATTAGACAATATGTGGTCGATAAGCGTACCCTGTTTATTTATGGGACAGCGAGTTGGAAGAGCAATTAGGTTTTCATATCCAAACCTGTTTAGGCAGCTAACATAATCATTACATAGCGAGTTGGATGTATCTAAAAGGTTAATATTAATATCACCCATGATAATAACATTTTTTGTTCAAATGTTAATTTATGCAGCAAATCACTTAATGCTAAGCAATACGCGCTTACAGATGATGAAGGTGAACGATAGATGCAATCGACTATTAGGTTTTTCTTATCTTGTGAAAAAAATGAATAATGAAATTCGACCCAAACAGATTCGCAGTTCGCCACATTGAGTGTCAAGTCAATGGAACCGCAGCTCGGAGGATACAAAAATAGCAGCACCACCATGATTACTGTTATCACGGTGGCAATATTCAGAAGAGTACGAAGGGAAGCTATACAAATTATTGTGAGATGCGCAGAGCCAGGTTTAACTAACACAAATAACAG
This sequence comes from Dermacentor silvarum, assembly GCF_013339745.2. Taxonomy (NCBI): domain Eukaryota; kingdom Metazoa; phylum Arthropoda; class Arachnida; order Ixodida; family Ixodidae; genus Dermacentor; species Dermacentor silvarum. Next base: position 13,787 of record NW_023605856.1, read on the forward strand.
AGAAGTTATGACAGGTAGAAGCTAAGAAATTTGTAATGCCATCCATGTTCTTTTGCACACTGTGCTCATTGAAATGGATTAGTGAACGACAGGGAAATGAAAAATAAGCCTCAAGTTCTTCAGGTAAAAAGTACGAAGCCATTGGATACAACTTAAAGACTCAAAATTAGAAGGCTTATGCAAGGTTAGGTAATAATAGATAGATCAGAACCAGAAGCGATGCGAAATACCCGACTGTCGGGAGATTTCCGCACCTTGATCTCGCAACTTTCCGTCTAGATGAACTACCAACCTTTTTCCTTCTTTAAGGCAAGCGCCCTGGGAAACAGACGCTTATTGTCTGGTGATAGATGCTCATTGACGAATATCACCTGCGTGTTCTCTCCTGAAACCCTACGCTCCGGGTATTCACTGGGGCCCTTCGCGCCTTCTTCATGAATTCAGTCTTTTTTGTTCGAGAGCAAAACCGCACGATTATATTCTTGTGACCAGACATTGCTGGTACGCGATGCACTGTGTCGACATCAGTGGCTGAGACTGTACAGTTGATTTTGTCACCGATGGCAGTCAGGATTGCGGTACAATCCTCTCCCTGGGTGTAGGGCACTCCCTTGATTTCCAAGTTATTTAATCTTGAGTATTGCTCAAGGTCAGCGACTTTCCTTTGAAGGGCCTCGTTTTCTGCTTTGAGAGCGCGGTTTGCCGCAGACAGCTCAAGCTGTTGAGATCGGGCTGACTCGACTACATCGTTTAGAAGCTTTAGACTGTCGTCCATGCGACCAACTTCAGTTCTCATTCCACCGATGTCAAGCCTGTGTCTTGAATCCTAGTTTGTATACTAAGAACAAGCCGGTCGACTAATTCGTTCAACCCATGCTTGAATATAGCTTCTCACTCGTCCATACGCTTACAGAGTTCAGCATTTGTCGGCATTGCGAGGATGGCTAAATGTTAACACAATGTGAGTACAGAAGCAAGGAAAAACGATAGCAGCAATAGCAGTAGCAGCAGCAGTTGGAGGATTGACAAATTATACAAATATCAAGAAGAGAAGCAACCAACCTGTGAAACCAAGGAAGTTCGCTTAGTTGCGTGCTTGCGAATGCAACTGCTGCTGCTGCAACAGTGATGCTCTCGCTGGGACGGATTTTATGGCAAGAATCCGGGCTGCGTAGAACGCAGCTTGGGGGTGGCTTCAGCGGAGTGCGCGCCGAGACCAGCAGGGTAGTCAGTGCCGCGCAGGCACGTGTACGATGCATGGATGATCAGCCAGGTAGTCACCACAGCTATGTGTGAAACCAAGGAAGTTTGCTTAGTTACGTGCTTGCGAATGCAACTGCTGCTGCTACAACCGATCACAAAACTGTCATTCACAGTTTTGCGACTGTTTTCTTCACCGCACTACTACGTGACAATACAGTGATGATGAATATGAAGAGGAATAAAGACGTACAGTGGAGGAACACAAGACGGAAAGCAGAAAACCTGTGAGCTCTTCTGTCCATTTTGTTTGCCCGGTGCTGCGCGTCCAAATATGATAGGTTTAGTTTTTTATATCTGGATTGGCTGCTGAGCCCATATAAGGTGACCCTCCTTATTCACTATCAGATTTCAGTCAACGATTTAGATTATTGCTACTTTTACCGTACTATTTGCGAAAAAGGTAGGTCATATCTGTACAAGGTCTCATGTGGCTGTAGGCGCTGCGCCTGAGATTTGGCAAACAAATCATAGGCCCAGCGCATTATTCTTACGGTGCCTGTGTTACTTCTCGCACAGAAGTATTTAAGGTCTAACCACAAACTGGCCTTCGCTTCCTCTACAGGGACGCAGCGGTCCTCTCGGTCCGCCAGGGCCTGCGGGCCCAAAGGGAGACAAGGTAAGGAGGCGTGTCGGCCTATCTTAACCCGTTTCGTGGTACAGACAATTTCTATTGGTGTCGCATTGGACATCAACTGCTTGAGGTGGTGCCATTATACCAAACACCCAGGGCATTCTTCTTTGCTTATATTGATAACGCTTCTCCACGGGACGCGGTCATCTTGCAAATCAATGACCACTTGGTTAAAGAACAAAAAAAAAAAAAACGAAAAAAAGACGGTACAAAGAAAGACAGTTCTTGGATAAAAGTAAAAAAAAAAGCGAAGAAGGTTCGCTAGCAGGTGTTCTCTAATAACTTTTTTTTTCTTGCACGAAAGGGTATTTAAGAGGTCCTTAGACATGGTTCAGATTACTCATGATAAACATAGCTATTGATGAAGCAGCGTGTCTTCGCAACATATTTCATTTGACGCGCATGCAACAAAATTATAATTTAGATCACAGCCAGAATCTAGCGACGGCTCACCTCGTGAGAACACTGGTATGTATTTCACATCATTTTTATTACTTCAGGGTGATCTGGGAGGTCCTGGTCCCCTCGGCAGAGACGGACTTCCAGGAGCCAGGGTGAGATATCAAGAGTTTATATTGTGTCACTGGTGTAACTTTTGGAATGACCGATAACGTACGTTTAATTCCTGGTTGCTTTACGGCATCATTGAGCTCTTCAAATTTACTACTGCGTATAGCATCATTTGCATACGTCTTGCGCTGCGCATTTTGTTCGACTGGCCAATGGAAGCGTGGTTCAGTACAAACATTTGATGCATTTGCTCTTACTCATGGCGTATAAAGTATTGTTTTCAAGTAGGTAACGTTAAAAACTATAGTTTGATGTCCGTCTTCGAGTCTCCTTTGTAGCTTTTTTTAAGATACCTTTATAGCAATATTCAGTGAAACACATTGGAAGTTTCATGTGGCCTTTATTTTACTAAAACGACACATCCTAGACATAAAACACGTTAGCGAGCCGTAATTTCTCATGTTCTTCAATTCTTCGCTTGCCTGTTAAAAGCAAGGGGATACAACCATAATGAGCACTTTACGAGGGAACGTATGACTGCATCACATCTATAAGGCCCGGCACCGTAATGATTTCGATTTCAAGGACGTTTCAAGCTAGCTGATATCCTACTTTAGGTGGGTTATATTATACATATGCATCAACGTTTACATGCTGTCAATACTAACTCGCCCAGTCCTCTATCTTGGGCCCACTATTTCTGTGATTATCGAGGTGATAGCCGCCATGTCATACTTGAAGCACGTCTCAAATGTTGCGTATGTGTGCGTGCATCGGTGCGTTGCTCCATGAAAAGTATTCTTAAATGTTGGCTTCTCCACAGTAAGAATACTTATGGGGAGAAGCGCACTTCAATGAGCCCTTGACTTCATAGTTGACAGCCTGGGTTCTGGAAGTGCATGTCTATGTAGCACGTGAACGGGAGAGCTGTGAACAAGGCTGCGGTGAACGCCGTTACGAGTATACAAACAAACAAGAAGAACAGCCAAAATATATATCTCGGCCCTAGAACGACGCTCAAGCGATTTCGCCATCCCGACACCGGGTAGTCGTATGCGCTAAGACCATTTAAAGTCTCGTGGGATAGTCAGCTCTGCACGCGCGGTGTGCTTATCGCTGATGAAGGTCGCAATATGCAGTATCGTGGCAGTCATGTGATTATTGCCTGTAACAATTCATGTGTGGGCTTCAAAAATAAACATAGCAATACTTGTTTCGTGCAGAGTAAAATTCACAACCGAAAATACAGTTGGCGTTCATTGTTAATTTTGTTCCTCAGTCGAGTCGATTTCTTAGTGGCACTATTTTACGCTAACAGACTTCCTGACTAATGCCGCTACTTCTTTTGTCGACGGTAGGGACTTCCAGGACCGCCAGGACCCGTTGGACCACCAGGAGAGGACGGAGACAAGGCGAGTGACAACGACAGTGCCTTGTTACTCGTCATACCTTCTAACGTAGCGGGCACCATTTAGCGCCCTGCACTTTAAGGCGTTGCGCACACAAAGTATATTTATTCTCGGCAATGTATATTTCCCGCTATGCGCAATTGGTCATAAGTTCCTCTGTACGAATGTTGTTTCTAGCTTCATGATCCTGTTTCTTTCGGAAAGATTCATGTATATTAAACCTCGAATGTACATGTTTGATGTATACCTTCATGTATTTGGGATCACTCGCCATGGCCATGCATATCTCGCCAGTGCCATCCTAACGCCATATATCCTGAGTGCACCCGTACAATGACCTTCCAGAAGTCTTTGCTTCTACGTACGGTACAAGACTGCTACGACTTTCCCGCCCACATCGCAATGTTAACAGATTGAACCCAGTTTAAAACAGCTATAGGGAGTCATTACTTGTTAACTGCGAACCGCTGCCTTTTTTTTGCCCACCCCTCATGTAATATCCCTCTGGGGCCCTTGAGGTATGAATAAATGAAAATAAATGAAATTCGCGCCAGTAAAAAAAATTGAATTGAGTTGAACCTCGCCCGTTAAAACACTTGCTGTCTTTTTTCATCCTTCTGTAGGGAGACTCCGGCCTCCCTGGTCAGAAGGGGCTGAAAGGTTCAAAGGGTGACATGGTAAGTTGCCTGATCAGTATGTACACATTTTATTGCTCACTAGAGCACTGCTGATAGTAAGTGAGCTTCAGTGCTTTTGGATTTCGTTCTCTCCATCCTACTCTGCAACTCCATCCGAGGATGAAGACGCCAGCCATTTTCGATATATGATGCGAAATTAATCAAGCAGTTGGCTAGCGTGCGAATTTAAATCCCATTCAGAAGAGATTCTTCGTCAAGGAACGGATGTTACGAGCTAGAAATTGTAAAAAAAAACACAAAACATCATCATATATCACGGCTGTACTTGCTTTGGGGCAGTACAATAAAGGACCAGATTCTCCACGCGATATCACTGAATAAACTTTCCAATTTCTGAAAAAAGGAAGAATTGCAATGAAACGACCTCAGAAAGGGATAAACAAGATATTTCTTCACAAAGAGAGAGAGAAAAATAAATAAAAAAATAGCACTTAGTCAGTGGTGATACAATGAGGTAACCAGCGTTCTCAAGCAGCCCGCGTAGTAAATTTTCGGAGTTCTTTTTAGGAAAGATCTGTTTGGAAGGCTTAGGAGTTTTTGTTCCGCTCATGCGCTCTATATAGGATAGTAATCGTAAGAGCTCAATCAGCGACACATTACTCGTGCGTACCGCCGAGGCAGCAGGTGGCATCGTAAGCAACACACATTACCGGATGCCGGATGCCATCGTATACCGGATTCCCCTGTCTCGTGGGAAATATTATATCGGACAGACGGGCCGCTGCATAAATGAAAGGCTGAAGGAACACAAGTACAATGTGGACCGCGCTAATCAGGAATGGCTTTCTGCCCACTGCTGCACATGTGGATGCAGGCTAATATTAAAAAAAAAAAACATGGGGTATCATCGCAAAACGCTGAGGCCGTGTTACACGTGAGATAATCAAATCGCGAGAAATTCTACGTTTAAAGCTTTGATGGCTGTCAGTGCCCCCTCTGTTGTTCTCACTGACAAGGAGATCAGATAACCCGGGCTATCACCACGTCGAATTTTGTGTGGCTTTGTCGTGGAGTTCTGCGCATGGTTGGTGTGCTATTGAGTGACTAAAAAACATATAGCGATGCTTTCTCAAAAGAAAATGAACTGTTGGAAGTACAGTGCTCTGTTCTCTCCTCTGTCCCCTCTGGTGGACTTGCGCTGTTAATCTTACTTTAAAACATATTAGCGTTTCCGCGACCACTTATGGGTGCGGAAAAAAGAGCTCTTGTGTTCAACACCGTGAAAACAGACTATGACACTCCTGCAAAGCGTGGCACTCTTGCCTTTTCTCTGGGAAACCGCATAGACTGACAGGGTTTCTGCTAGACGATGTGTTTGTGTCACTCTGCGCCTACCAACAGCTTTGAACATGATATCGTTTAAGGTGTTCATATGGTGGCTTTGTGATGCTCCGTTTTACTCTTTCGAGTGCGCCAGTGTTGGACATGTTTTACTCGAATATCTCTTTGATGACGTTTGTCCCGAAATTCTATATTGAAAAGTTTTAGCATACCGCAAATCATCGCTGCCATTATCGCGGATTTTCTGCAAGATCTCATTTAACCTGTTTATACTTCACGTCTTGTCGAGCCTTTACTGGGGTGATGCAAGAGTACAGTAAAAATGCGAACAATATTTATGCGGCGTGCACTAACCGTCGATTTACAGTATACTTGTCAAAATGTTTCATACGCAGGGTATCCAAGCTAAATTTAGACTAGGTTTGATCTCAAAGAAACCGCGACAAAATGCGTGTTGTTGGCCATCGCATGCATGAAGTCGCACTATTTCTTGCATTCTGCTTGATTACATTATTAGTAAAAAATAATTAAGCAACTTCACAAGCATTACTTAGGGCAAAACATCCAATGACAAATTTGTTGAGCGCTCTAGCAAACATTCTAATCCAGCAGCTTCTAACTTCCTAATTTTTCGTAATGATTTTTTTTCTGTGTCCTAAAGAGATATTGATATGACAAGCGTAAGAACACAAAAAAGACGCGACGAGGACTAGCGCTGTGTTCCGTGTCTGTTTTTGCGCTGGTCATATCGATATGGAATACCAACTAGCCCGGTATCACACCTTGCTCCTAAAGAGAGCCGGCGAAATATGAAAAAAAAAGGAAAGAAAAAGAAGCAGGTGAAGTGCCCACTTACGACGACGACGAAGCGTGATGACGACAGTTTGTTGGCTGATATATAAGACAGCAAAGAGCTGTCTTTGTGAGAGGAATGCCGAATTCGGCTGCTGCGCCGGAAGCCGCGTCGTGAATGACTGCGCCTCACTTGGCCTTGAATGAGCCCATTTTACTAGTTGTGACTATTATATTTATTCCAAAGCCCTGAATTTCGACAATCTCCATCTCCAGATATTAGACTCTGTGTATCCCATAAAAACAACCTAAAATGTGCCCTTTGAACGCTGCACTATAGTTTGACGTTACGGGTGTTAAAACTCCGTTACCTCGGAGATTACTGCTTTGCGGAGTACTATGCATAGTTATCAAAGGCTGTTCGTAGCACCGCTGTCACACATTGGAAACACCGTGATCGTTATCCTTAAATAGTATATATATTTGAATTACGTCGAGCTACCTTAAGAAGGGCCGATCAGGGCGCGTAGAGTCTTCGCTCAGCGCAACGGTGATCCGTTTAAAAAATAATCCAATACGTTTTGTCCATTCTTTCAGGGACCCCCCGGTGTGGCTGGGCCTCAAGGACTGAGGGGAGAGCCTGGCGTACCCGTAAGTTCGCGACGACGGCTTAGTATTTTTCCATCTGTGCGCTGAGCTTCCAGGAAAAGCAACACCTTATCTTTGTGCTACTGAGAACGAGGCCTCCCGGCCGCGGCGGCCGCATTCCATCGGGGGTGGAATGCAATAACGCTCATGCCATGGACTCACGGCACGCGAAAGAATTCCAGGTGGCCAAAATTATTCCGGAGGGCCCCGGTACGGCGTTCCTCGTAATCAGATCGTGATTTCGGCACGTAACACCCCAGAATGTAAATTTAACAACGCCTTAACTGCAGGTAGCCCTTTCTGACAGTAGATAATTTCATTTTTTTACCGGAAGTAAGATGTCTCTTACTAATGTTATATATTTCGCGTGAATGAATTGCGTGGCATGAGCGCATTCAGTCAGTAATTGGCGATATATACTCAAGCGTCATAAATTGAAGTATGCAATAACCAGCGTTGCCGCCAACCATACGCCTATAAGCGTCAATATGCCGCCTTGTATGGTGTTTAGTAGTCAGTGCTACAATGTACATTTTCCTCAGGTGCAGGGAGAAGCCTGGAAACCCACGTTTTTTCCCTACTTATATCCTCTCTCTCCTTGGTAGGAAGTATTAAGCTTTCGTTCACTCGTGCAAGCCGCGGGTTTCTTTTATCACGCCGTTAACGACCGAGACGACAACCGAGACTTGTAAATCGGGTGCGCGAGGAATAAAAAAAAAATTAGCCAGGCTCAATAAACCTTTGGCGTTGGTTCAGTAAAGGTGAGCTACGTCCTGCTTCATAAGTGTCACCCATTTTGCTTGACCTAACATTTATGGAGCCACTGGCCTTAATAAAGTTTGTTTCCTTGAATTCAGTTTGTTGTTTGAACGAGCAGCATGGGCATGGTTTGTCGACGAGCATTCCTCTTTGCCCACCATCACTCTGCAGGGCTCAGAAGGCGAGCAAGGTCCTCCGGGTCCCGCCGGACCTCGAGGAAGCAAAGGAGAGGATGGTCCCATCGGAGCCATTGGTGCTGCCGGGGCCCCGGGACCACAGGTATGGCTTTTCGTACTCCATGCTCCAGGAGTCACATGTGGTATGGGCCTCCCTTTTAGGCTAATGTTCTTTTTCTTTGAGTCAGTAAAGCTTTAGGGAGAGCATTGTGTGCCAGTGTTAATAATAGCCAGCGGCTTATAAACAACACAGGAGCGCGCTCTGTCGAATGGTGGTGTAAAATGCGTCCGTGACTCTCCAGGGCCTTCCTGGTCCCCGCGGTGGGAAAGGTGACAAGGGAGACGTAGGCAAGAAGGGGCCTCCTGGACCGGCGGGAATGCCGGGCGAGCCGGGCCCTGCAGGAGCTAAGGTGAGAACCGTGGAGCCTTTGTCCGAAGCTTCTGCAGAATGCACGCTTGTTGGGCATCTAGCTTTTCACAGCAGAGTTTACGTTTCAGGAGTGCGGGCTAAGTTGCTAAAGTCAAAGCAAAAAAAAAAAAAGCAACACCATTATTATGCAGATCCGACGAACATGTTGGAATGTATGTGAACCGCAGCTTTAATGAAATGGTTAATTAAATGCTGTGCAACTAAACGCGATGCCTAAAAAATTGTGTTTACTTTCAGCCCGTGCAACGATTAATCTCATGCAATGTTTATGTTTATGAACCAGACAGGTCACAACTTTATTCTCATGCAATATGTTTGGGTCTATCCACTACACCATTCCCAAGGTATGCCGAGATGCAAATCAGGTGAAACCTATACTGGGAAACGCCCACTCAGCGATGTTGCGAAGCCGAAGGCGATGTATGATGCTTGATGAGGGAAGAATAGTGATGACAGGTATATGCGCACAGAAGTGCAACATATATCTAGCTACATTTAAGGATTTTATATCGCTTCGGTCACAGGTGGCACATACCCAAGCATTCTGAAAAGAATGAGTGAGAGAGGAACTTTATTTTACAAACGGCTACAAAATGGCAAGGAAAACCTCGATTGAAAAAAAAAAAAAGATTGTCGACGCTGTTAATTTTTTATTGTAACACCCAATTTCAAAGTCACTTAGGCCGAAATGTTTCCTAAGTCTGACGTAAGAAGTTTATCGTCGCAATGAATAACCCTTTGTGGTGAGAGACAATAAGGCAAGCTTAAGACACCACTGTCTGACCTCAGAAGGTGATTGTTTGCGGTGAGACTGGTGCACGTTTCAGAACTCTTGTGTGCTAAGTCGACGTGTAATTGTTTCGCATAGCGGTGTTCAAGCGATTTTTCCCAACAAACAATTGACTTACATATTCTAGCTCAATTAAGTCTGTCTTGGTACAGGATTTACATTATGCAGGACAGTTTTGTAAAAGTGCAACACCACACAAATTTGCAATTCAACAGGGCGGCGAAGGCATCCCTGGTTCCCCAGGACCTGAAGGTCCTCAGGGTCAGAAGGGTGACGACGGACTACCCGGACTTCCGGGCCCTCCGGGCAAAGATGGCGAACCGGTGAGTACTGGAAATGTCAGTTCGATGCGACCATTGTCATTTTGTTGTACCTTGATTCTTCAGCATTGCTGTTCTCAAATGTAACTATACTGCCACACCCGTGCCGTCGAGATTATCGCTTTGTATGCCACGACTGCCTCAAGAAAAAAAAAAAAGCTTTAGGATCCCTCAAAGGAACGTCAAAAGGCCAACCCAAAGCAGTGATAGTTAGCCTGGCGGCAACTACGAGAGCAACGATGACAACGGCGCAACCAGAGCGATAAAGGCGACAGTGATGACGACACGTTAACGGCTCGACGGTGATGGCACGACGCGTCATGCCGTCGCCGTCAACTCTAGATATGACAGGACGACTTCGTGGGCACTGAACTGAACATTGGATGCATGACAAATGGTTTTCTTTTCTGATGACTTTTTCTTCTGCCAGAAAGACACGATGACGCAAAAGACGCAAAAAAAAAATTGGCTGGAGTACCTACAACAGCTATCGCTATGAAAGACAGCCTAGACATAGACAGAAGCAGAATGGTGCCGTTCAGCACTTGTGCGTGCGACTAGTACCGTCTACATTTCAAATTTCAGGCTTACCACCTGGGAAACCCAATTTAATGTAATATTTAGCTTCTTCCTGGTTCCCTTGCTATGTGGTCTTTTTGTTTCCAACGGTGCGGTCTCTTAAAGTGGGCTTACTTTTTTTTTTCGTATATATTGATAAAAGGGTGTTTCGGCGTGCAACTCCTTGAGCATGTTCTTAGCGTATGGTTGCTAAGCAGCCGTTTCTGGAGCAGGAGGCTCTGGAATTCACCCCATGCTATGACTCCTTGGTCTCGAGTACGTTACACTCTCTGCTCGACCAAATCCTCTACAGATAGCTTGCTTTGAATATTATAACAAGAAAAAATAGTGATGCATGGAAACACTTAATGCATAAAAGGAATAGATGTTTTCCTTTATTCCCCTTCCTTTTGCACAAAACTACTATGACTCTCCATGCATAAATATATCGCGAAACGTTAGAAACCATTTATTTGCGTTTACAGTGTAACCCGTTGCCGACGTCCTCTTGTTCCATTATTAGCTCGCAGGTTGTACTTTCTTTCTGGAAACTGCGTCGTGTTAAACAGTGTGAAACCAGACAAAGGACGCAAAAAATGGGACGTAGGCAAGTGCTGTCAACGTCCCCTTATTTAGCGTCCTTTGTCAGGTTTCGCGCTGTTTAACCAGATGGAATGCCAAGTAGCCCGGTCTCATACCTTACTGGAAATTGTGGATGTGCGATTTTCTTCTTTAGAATTGCAAAAATTTTCCGGAAAGCCAAAGTTTCGCAAAAGCTTGAATTTGCCTGAAGTTAACTGCGCGTTTTTATCTACCTTGAAAATATTTGCCAAATTTATAGAACGTATGCGGTTACTTGGAAGCGCACTACGCAAGTGGAAGCTATAATGGCTTCTATACTGGCTTCTGATAATTCTATACTGGCTTCTGACTGGTATGTTCTACGTCATTCGTTATTTAGCAGTATTCGCTTAGAACATAACTATTTTCGAAAGCATTGCGCGCAGCAATATATAAAATGCAACGTATGCTGGGATCTCTATGTTTGATAGCGGCCGTATAATGCTCGTATAATATAGCGACTAATTATTTCCTCTTGAAATCATCCCTGCTGGCTTTAGTGCTTAGCAGGTGGGGCGCCACTTGTAATTGACGACGCTCGAATCGCTACTTTATTCCAGCCTAGATCGCGACAGACTGTATTTCTTCTACTGTGTCAATTTTCGTATCACGGATACTGTGAGGCGGGAATAATCAGAGGCTAATAAGGCTGATCTCTACGCGCTTGATAAGATAGAGCTACAGTGGTTTATGTATAAGCAGTGTGTCGTATGATTCTTTTTAACAGCGTAACGCTTCAGCTCGGATCCGAAACAGAGACCGAGAGCAAATAAAGCACTTGAAAGGGCGAGCCAGAGACATATCTCGACTGAAAAATGATGTTGCGACAAGCCTTATTTGAAAGGGGACATCGAATATAGCTGAGGTTTTCCATTTCACCTAAAGTTGTAAAGTGTTACGTTAAAGATGAACGCTGATGCTGTAGGGTATACGTACAGCACACTGTACATATGTTGCAATCCGGAATGTTTGCATTGTCCTGCACGTAACCATGCTGTTCTATTTCAGGGACCAAGAGGTCCTCCGGGCCCTAAGGGAGAAGAAGGGAAGATCGGTCTTCAGGGTGCGCCTGGTGTCAAGGGACCTCCGGGGCTTGAAGGGCCGAAAGGCTCACCCGTGAGTCAATGCTGTTTTCCTTGACCGTTAACTGTGTATCGATTTGATCCTCGTTCAGAGTGCAATGAGCGCTCCGTACTTGAGACTACAGAGTGCATGTTGCTCATTTTGTGCATCTGCCCGCAGTAAGCGGCGGAAATACAATCACTGGCAGAGCTTTTGTCAAAGTTCATCGATCAACCTTTGTCTGAAAAGCTTCTCTTGGGATCTTGGCCAGACCCTTTCTGTCGCCGCCATATTCTAAAGACTATCGGGAAATCCTTGCACGAGAGTGGTCAGAAGTTGAGATTTTGAAGAGTGTTCACCGTTCTTGTTCATTTACAACTATTTTCATCGTCGTGCTCAACATTTTTCTTTCTTTCTCTTTATACTCGTATTTCCCATCCCCAATGATGATTATAGCTGGTCAGAACTTTGATTCAGGCGGACCTTCCAGCTTTTCAATCATAATAAATGTTTTTTCTCTTTCTGCCCACCAAGAGCGAAGAACACTTCGCTTGCTCAATCATACAAAGCTCACTCTCTCGCTATTTCTCGCCCTCTTACGCATGCGCACACAGACATACAGAGAAAGAGAAAACATCGACCGGCAAGGGATAATGACGCCTGCTGACATGCCTTTTACAGGGAAGCTGTATATGGCTAGGGCAAATCCGTCGTCCGCGAACAAATCGCGAACTGGCTCGTTGACGCCCCTCGGCGCAACCGCGCGAACACACTCGTGCCACTGCTCACGCGTTCGTCGTCGTCGTCTCCTTCCACAGCTGGCTCCGTTGCCGCTCATCATTCAAGCTTAGAATTTCACTTCTCTTCTGTCGCCGTAATGGGGAGGCCGCGTTTACGGGGGTGAGAAGAGGTTTATTGGCGCTGTCCTTCAAGGACGCTTCGAGTTCCAAGAACGGCGAGGCAGCGTGGAGCACCGTCTCCAAAAAACACCAGCGAACAACAGCGCGAGCACAGCGGGCCGAGCGTTGGCGATGCCGCTGGACGGAGGCGCGTCTTCTTCACAATCGCCCCCGCAGAAAAAGAGCCATCCTGGCGGCCTAAGACGTTGTGGGCAGAGAGTCATGGTAGGTCTTGAGACGCGCCACGTGGACGAGGTCACGTCCACGCCGGCGCATGTCGTCTGATGGAGAAAGTGGCTCGATGAGAAAATTCATCAGGGACGTTCGCTCCAAGACGCGGTAAGGCCCTTCGTACTTTGGAACCAGTTTTGAGGAAAGGCCTGGAGTTTGGCAAGGAACAGCCAGCCATACAAGAGACCCTGATGCATACGTGGATGGGCAGCGAGTCGACGCGGCCTTCCTCCTGGCGCTGTTGCTCTTGTGACGTAAAGGTGCGCGCGAGCTGGCGGCACTCTTCGGCTTGTCGGGCAGCTTTGTACACAGGTGGGCACTCGGAAGCGTCAGGACGGTATGGAAGGAGAGTGTCGATGGTATGCAATGGTTCCCGTCCATATAGGAGAAACAAAGGTGAAAATCCCGTAGTAGCTTGTGTCGCGGTGTTGTATGCGATCGGGACAAAAGGAAGTACGCGGTCCCAGTTCCCATGATCAGATGCCACGTACATCGCGAGCATATCACCGAGAGTGCGGTTAAACCGTTCCGTGAGCCCGGTAGTTTGCGGATGGTAAGCCGTGCTCGTCCGATGAATAATGTGGCATTCCGAAAGCAGAGCTTCGACGACCTCGGAGAGAAAGGCGCGACCTCTATCACTGAGGAGTTCTCGAGGTGCGCCATGTCGAAGGATGAAGCGATGGAGGACGAAAGAGGCTATATCCTGCGCTGTAGCATTCGGTAGAGCCGCAGTATCGGCGTAGCGTGTCAAATGGTCCACCGCAACTATAATCCAGCGATTGCCATCCGGTGTCATGGGAAGCGGGCCGTAGAGGTCAATGCTTACGCGATCGAAGGGTTTGGAAGGGCACGGAAGCTGCTGCAAGGCACCAGGCGCACGTAAAGTGGTAATTTGCGACGTTGACAGTCAGGGCAGCACTTAACAGACTTTCGTACAAAAGTGTACATTCCCCGCCAGTAGTAGCGGTGGCTGATACGTTCGTAAGTCTTAAATACTCCGGCGTAGCCACATTGCGGATCGTAGTGAAAAGAGGCACAGATTTGGGACCTCAAGCTGCGGGGAATGACTAGTAGCCATCTACGGTCTTCGAGAGCGTAGTTGCGTCGGTGGAGCAGCTGATCACGAATGGCGAAATGAACAGCTTGGCGTCGGAGGGATCGGGATACAGGGGTGGTCGATGACCCAGAAAGATAGGCGAAAAGAGTAGCGATCCACGGGTCACGGCGTTGTTCGTTGCCAATCAAGTCAAGGTCAAGAGATGACAAGGGGTGAGCGCAAGTGGTTCCGCAGGCCGAGTCTGGAGGTAGAGGTGAACGGAACAGGGCGTCTGCGTCAGTGTGCTTGCGTCCGCAGCTCTAGACGACGCGAATATGACACTCCTGGATTCGGAGTGCCCAGCGTGCTAAGCGGCCAGATGGATCTTTCAACGTGGCGAGCCAACAAAGCGCATGGTGATCCGTTACTAGATCAAATGGGCCGCCGCATAAGTATGGGCGGAACTTGCCAAGCGCCCATACTAGAGCCAAGCACTCTTTTTCAGTCACGCTATGATTGGCCTCCGCTTTTGTCAGCGTACGACTCGCATAGGCGACCACGTATTCGGAGTAGCCGGGCTTGCGTTGCGCGAGGACGGCACCAAGACTAATCCTGCTGGCGTCTGTATGTACCTCAGTAGCAGCTGTCGGGTCGAAATGGCGAAGAATAGGTGGAGGGGTAAGAAGACGACGCAGTGTAGCAAACGCGGCGTCACATGCAGGGGACCAGGAGGAGAGGTCCGCGCCACCGCGTAGGAGCTGGGTCAAGGGCGACATAATCGATGCGAAATTGCGGACAAAGCGCCGGAAATATGAGCACAGGCCCACAAAACTGCGTAGTTCGTTGACGTTAGTAGGCTTCGGGAACTGAGCGACTGCACGAAGTTTCGCAGGGTTCGGTAGAACGCCGTGCTTGGACACGGTGTGGCCTAAGATGGTCAGCTCCCGCACGGCGAAGCGGCACTTCTTGAGGTTCAGTTGCAGGCCAGCGTTGGTGAGACACGTCAAAATATGTCTAAGGTGAAGTAGGTGGGTCAGAAAGTCAGGCGAGAAAACCACGACATCGTCTAGGTAACAAAGACACATAGACCACTTGAGGCCACGCAGCGTATTGTCCACGAGTCGTTCAAACGTTGCAGGCGCGTTGCAAAGTCCAAAGGGCATCACGCTGAACTCGTATAGGCCGTCAGGTGTAACAAATGCCGTTTTCTGGCGATCGAATTCAGCCATTGGAACCTGCCAGTAGCCAGAACGCAAGTCTAGGGACGAAAAGAATTCCGCGCCCTGAAGGCTGTCAAGGGCGTCGTCGATGCGTGGCAAAGGATAGACATCTTTGCGCGTGACCTTATTTAAGCGACGGTAGTCAACGCAAAAGCGAATAGACCCGTCCTTCTTGCGCACGAGAACGACCGCAGATGCCCAGGGACTGTGGGATGGTTGGATAACGCCACGGCGTAGCATATCGTCGGCTTGGTCGTTGATGACGCGACGCTCGTCGGCGGAGACGCGGTACGGTCGTTGACGCAACGGCTGGTGTAAGCTGGTGTCAATGTAGTGCTGTACTTCCGACGTTCGGCCCAATTGCGGCTGAGAAACATCGAAGGAATTTCTGAAGTGGTGTAGAAGCTGAAGAAGCTCGGAGTGTTCGGCAGGGGTTAGTGTCGTGGCGATGGAACTGGAAAACATGTCACTCGACGACTCTGCAAGGGTTGAAAGGGCGAGGAGTTCGTTCGAGTCAAGATGGAAAGATTCGTCTGGCAAGGTAACAAAGAACGAAGAGTCAAGCTGTTCCACGCGGCCGAGACATTCGCCGACAAGCAACGTAACCGACGCAGAAAGTGGATTGTACACAAAAATATTGCTGATGCCAGTGGCGATGTCAAGCGTTGCAAAAGGCAGTGGAACGGCTTTGCGACTCATACAGATGTCAGATGGTGTAAAGAAGACCGTAGCATCGGTGACGGCATCGCAGACGACTTGGACAAGGGCAAAAGAGCCAGGCGGAATGTCGGTGTCCTCACGCACGACCAGTTTAGGCGGCTGATCAAAAGCGTCGTGGGAAGGTGCGTCACACAGCGGCGAAAATTCAACTTCAGCTCGTGCGCAGTCGATGACGGCATTATGACGGGACAAGAAGTCCCACCCAAGGATGACGTCATGTGAGCAGGCAGGAAGAACAATAAACTCGACAATGTACAAAACGCCTTGTAAAAGCACACGGGCAGTACAGGCTGCGAGAGGTGTCACGTGCTGCGCGCTTGCCGTGTGAAGCGGCAGTCCAGACAGTGGCGTGGTCACCTTGCGCAGCGAACGGCAGAGTTTGGCTGCTATAACAGAAACGGCGGCACCGGTGTCCACAAGCGCAAAAGTAGAAATACCTTCGACAGATATTGTGACCATGTTAGCAGGAGAAGAGCGAGGACTTGGGCAGTTCGCAGATGGCGCAGTTCTTGCCTCGCGAACTGCGGCGCTTAGTTTTCCTGGTCGGAGGGTGCGGGTCGGCGACGCATTGGGGAGAGTGATCGTCGACGAAGAGATGGGGAGCGGCGCGACGGAAATTCAGGGAGGTCAGAAGAAACGTACCGCTGGGAGGGACCCGGGGCTGATTGGCGCATGAGCTGACTGCCATACTGGAACGGCCGGGCAGCGTCGTCTGGAGTTGGAAGGCGACGGCGGCAATAGCAAGCGACGTGTCCTGGCGTGCAGCAGGCGTAACAGATGGGATGATTGTCAGGCGTCCGCCATGGATTGCTGACTCTCGGCCCGGTCAAAGAAGCAGTAGGGGCGGTGGGTGGTGCAGACTGTTGCAGGACCGAAAAAGGCGGCTGGGGAGGCCTACGCACTACCTGCGCATAGGTAGGAGGCACGACAACAGGCTGCACTGCCTGCACATACGTAAGAGGCGCGGCGACAGGCTGCGCTTCCTGCGCATACGTAAGAGGCGCGGCGACAGGCTGCACTGGCTGCGTATAGGGAAGAGGCGCGGCCACAGGTGGCTGGTGGTGAGTGACGGGAACAGCTTGAGCGATCTCTTCGGCAATGACAGTGCGGAGGGTGGAAGGCCGACGACAGGACGGCTCCTGAGTGAAGGGGACCAAGGAAAGTTGACGGGCAACCTCCTCGCGCACGAAGTCTTGAATCTGCTGAAGCAGTGGAGAGTGGTCGGAAACGGCCACCAGACTCGCTAGCGAGTCGGCGGTCGGCAGAGGCTGCCGAGTCAGGGCGCGTTGCTTCTTCAACTCTTCGTAGCTCTGGCATAACGTGACTACTTCAGAAACAGTGCGCGGATTCCTGGAAAAGCATCTGGAATGCACCGTCATCGATGCCTTTGAGGATGTGCTGAACTTTATCAGCTTCGGGCATGGCGGCGTTGACACGTTTACAAAGGTTGACGACTTCTTCAATGTAGCTAGTGAAATTTTCACCAGTCTGCTGTGCACGTGCTCGCAAGTGCTGTTCAGCACGTAGTTTGCGGAGAGCAGGTCGACCAAAGACTTGAGTGAAAGACGTCTTGAAAGTTGACAATGTCGGGATGTCGACTTCGTGGTTATGGAACCAGAGTTGGGCAACGCCAGTAAGATAAAATATGACGTTGGTCAACTTCGCGACATCGTCCCACTTGTTGTGCGCGCTCACGCGTTCATACGACGTAAACCGGTCCTCCACGTCCATTTCATCTGTACCGCTGAAGACCTTCGGATCACGTTGCCGAGGAACCCCGGTGCAGATGACGGGCTGGGGCGCAGGCGCCAGCGGGTCTGTGTTGTCGGTCATGATGGGCGGAAGCGTTCGGGTTCGAAGCTCCAGGGTGCAAGCGGCGGGGGAATACCAGCAACCTCCACCAATTGAGAAGAGGTTTATTATCGCTGTCCTTCAAGGACGCTTCGAGTTCCAAGAACGGCGAGGCAGCGTGGAGCACCGTCTCCAAAAAACACCAGCGACCAACAGCGCGAGCAGAGCGGGCCGAGCGTTGGCGATGCAGCTCGACGGAGGCGCGTCTTCTTCACAGGGGTATGAGCCACTGCTAGGGTGGCTACCATTGCTTAAGGGGGTATGAGCCATTCATTGTCTTACGTGACTGCCCGTCTTTTCCAAGGGTATAGAGAAAGTTATCCACGTCAGACTCATGCCATACTTCTCTTCTTTCTGGGGGTTTTACGTGCCAAAGCCAGTTCTGATTATGAGGCACGCCGTAGTGGAGGGCTCCGGATGAATTTCGACCACCTGGGGTTCTTTAACGTGCACTACAACGCATCATGTCATACTTCAACAAGTATAACTTACTACGTGATTTCCAGCATGGCTTCCGAAAACAGCGATCAACAGAAACAGCACTGTTGACGCATAAAGAAGTAATTTTAACAGCGTTCAGTAAGAAAGAACTGATTGCCGGTATTTATGTTGACCTTTCAAAGGCCTTTGACCTTATTAATCAATTTTGATCCCCACGGCCCTGACCTTCTACTCGTCATTCCATCACACCTGCGCTCGACGGTCCTCCGCGAACTTCGCGACGCTCCCTTGGCTGGGCACTTGGGCGTCTCGCGCACATACGACCGTGTACGCCGTCGCTTCTTTTGGCCGGGTCTCGCTTGCTCCGTGCGGCGCTACGTTGCCGCTTGTGAACCCTTCAGCGTCGGAAGAAGCCCTGCATACTTCCAGCTGGATGTCTCCAGCCAATCGACATTCCGCCCGAACCCCTTTTTCGTGTTGGTCTAGACCTTCTTGGATCATTTCCTCTCTCGGGCTCCGGAAATAAATGGGTCGCCGTCGCTACTGATTACGCTACGCGGTACGCAATCACAAGAGCCCTCCCGGCAAGTTGTGTTACTGACGTCAGCTGACTTTCTTCTCTATGACATCATTTTAGTGCACGGTGCTCCGCGCCAATTATTCACTGACCGTGGCCCTAGCTTTCTCTCGGCAGTCGTAGAGGACATCCTCCACTCCTGCTCGACAAAGCACAAGTTCAGCACGTCGTACCACCCACAGACCAACGGCCTCACGGAGCGCCACAATCGGACCATCACCGAAATGCTTTCGAAGTATGCTGCGGCCGACCAGCACGACTGGGATCTTCATTTACCATATGTGACGTTCGCGTATTATTCATTGCGTCACGACACCGTCGGCTATTCATCATTCTACCTCCTATATCGCCGAGAACCCGCGTTGCCCTTGGACACTTTGCTGCCCTCGCCCGCACGTTCAGTCACAGAATACGCCCGCGACGCGATCGCACACGCCGACCACGCGTGCCAGCTCGCCCGCACCCATCTCGAGGCCTCACAGGTGCATCAGAGACGCCACTATGATTGCCACCATCGCGACATGCAATTTTCTCCGGGTTCTCTGGTGCTTCTCTGGTCACCCATCTGCCGTGTGGGCCTTCACGAAAAGCTGCTGTCGCGCTACACTGGCCCATACCGTGTGGTGCGACAAGTGACCAATGTCAGGTATGAAATCAACCCAGCCTACATCTCAGCGTCATCGTCAGCTGCAAGTGACATCGTTCACGCGGTGAGACTAAAGCCATACCACACGCCTTTCACCGCGGATGTGTAGCTTAAGCACCGGGACAGTGCTTCTACTGCCGGGGGTGATGATATGGAACAGCTGCCACAGTGTGGCTGCACTGAGGAGAAGGAAGACGACGTGTTCCCACTCGATATAGCGTCGCCACTTTGGCCTCCGTTAGCTCCCTGTTAATAAATTGTAAATAGCCTTGGGTATTAGCTACACGCAACAATATAAGGGTTTCGCCATAATAACAGATGTGATACGCGAATTTGTGTGCGTGCATATAGTCCCGATGACCACCAACCTGTTGACTCGTCCCTCAGCGCAACCGCGCGAACGCACTCGTTACACGGGTCACGCGTTCGTTATCGTCAGCTTCCACAGGTGTCTCCGTTGCCGCTCATCATTCCAGCGTAGAATTTCACTCGTCTTCTGTCTTCGTAATGGGGAGGCCGCGTTAACGCGGGTATGAAGCATTGTTTAAAGGGATATGAGCCATTCATTGTCTTACCTGGCGGACAGATTGGTGGTCTTCGTCACGATGACCACCAATAAGGACAATAAATATGTTCGCACCATTGTTCAAAACTCTGTCACCTCTGTCTAGTGCACCAAACAGCTTCGCTGGTCATCCACCTTCACAGAGCGGAATGGCTCGTGATTTTTGCGATTTGGTATTATCCATGAATTCAATGTTTCGAACATTCTTCGGTTTAATCAAATGAAGGACTGAAGCCAACAACAACACTAGCGGACACGAATTAACTATGAGCGGTACGTAATTCCCACCATAAAAGTCCTCATTAATTTTCTTGGGTATTTGTGTAATTCATTTATTTACATATATTTAGAATAATAGGCTATTTTAACATTCACAAAGCCATAACACAGACCTTTGTTGGCAAAGCATGTCTTTTATTTTATTATTTTAAATACAATGAGAAAAATGACAGAAAGCCGAATTCTGCGCTGTCAGAAAACAAAGAGACCAAATTCGGTTAAGCACTCGACAAGAAACTGTACTGCTTAGGGAACGTGTCCATGCAGCGGACTCTCTACAACGCAACACCTGGAAATTCTCTATGAATAAATACTAAGCATACCTTGGGGCGAACATATGGCACTTTGACAGTATCTATCTATCCATCTATCTATTCGCCTACATCTTGGCGCTCTAATTATCGTTTTGTTCGCTTGGTATGTACCAAAATTGGGGTAGTATGACAAGAGTGTATGACGAACATAAATATAGGGCATGACCTGAATGTTAGGACATTCTTGTCATGTAGGTCGCGAAACATCCGCGTACGTTTTGGTCCTCTCATGGTCGTGTCGCTAACTTGGTATGTACCAAAATTGGCATGGTATCACAAAAGTGTACGACGAACATAAATGATAGGGCATGACATGAATGTCATGATATGCGTCTCATGTAGGTCATGAGACAGCAGCCTAAAATGACAATGACCCAGCGAAAAAATTGACACTCAAAAATCACTGTAGTGGGTTCGGGTGCGTGCACTAAATGAAGGAAACACTAAATGATGGTGGTAGATGTCATAGTCATGAGCATGACACAGCAAAAATGACAATGACTCAGTAAAAAAGATTAACACTCAAAAACCACTGAAATGAGTTCATACGTGGTACTAAGTGAAGGAAACACTAAAGGATGGTGGTAGAAGTCATAGTCATGACTCAGCAAAACTGACAATGACTTAGCAAAAAAAGACTAAAAATCAAAAACCACCGGAATGGGTTCGGACGTGGACACCAAGTGCATAGAGGAAACACTAAAGGATGGTGGTAGAAGTCATAGCCATGAGCATGACTCAGCAAAAGTGACAATGACTCAGCAAAAAAATTAACACAATAACCACTGGATTGGGTTAGGACATGGGCATAAATGAAGGAAACACTAAAGGATGACGGTAGAAGTCATAGCCATGACCATGACTAAGCAATAATGACAATGACTCCGCGAAATAAGATTTATATTAAAAAACCACTGGAATGGCTTCGAACGTGGGTACCAAGTGAAAGAAACACTAAAGAATGGTGGTAGAAGTCATGAGCATGACTCACAAAAAAGACAAGACTCAGCGAAAAAAGATTAACTCTCAAAACCCTCATAAATGGATTCCGACGTGGAGACTATGTGAAGGAAACACTAGGATGATGGTAGAAGTCATGAGCATGACACAGCAAAAATGACAATGACTCTTGAAAAAGTTGTCGCAGTTTCACCCGAAAGGCGAAGCATCAATTTCGATAGCAACTTAGTAGAGAGCTATACGGAGTAAGGATAGTAGTTTTATCCGCTGTACAAACTTGGACATGCAGCAGCACCGGCAACACACAGCACTGTTGTCGACGCTGTCGGCGTTTTGCCCGCGTTCGCACAAAATGCGTGCGGCGTTGGTGACTGTTGCCGGAGCCTCTGATATAAATAGGCACTTGGTGCCGCAGCTAAACGTCGCCTCCCTTCCCTGCCCCCACCCCACGGCCTTTCGTGCGTCAGAAGAAGGCGCGTTTCCTCTACATATATGGTGATTGTAAAGGAGGAAAGAGACGCCTACTTCTGCAGCCCTTAAGGGAGCACGGCACCGAACACGCGTTTGTTCTCCGCCGTGCGTTCACTCCCCGTGAAAGCGCGCATCCCTCGCGCGCTTTCACTCGCACATACAGCGTTCGGCGGCGCGCGGCGACGATTTCATCTCCATTGACGTCATACGGAACCTCACGGCGACGGCGACGGCAGAAATCTGCTTTGGAGTGTCCATATAATTGCTATCGCAATAAAAAAATTAACACTCAAAATACACTCAAATGCATTCGGATGTGGGTACTAAGTGAAGGAAAAGATTAAACGTTGTTGATCGAAGTCACGGTGATGAGCCTGACTAAGGCTTTAACCTTAAGGTCCCTTGGGGGTTGCTTAAGGGACTCCTGAAGACTCATGACATGAATGTCGTGACATGAGCGTCTCGTAGGTCATAAAACAGCCGCCAACGTCTGGTTGCTGTCAAGGTCGTTTCATTAATGTGGTAGGCTCCCCCCACTCTGAATAGCATAACATCGATTCCCACAGGGCGTGACATCTGCCTGATTTTTTACGATTTGGCATTATTGATGAATTCAATGTTACGAACATTCTTCGGTTTAATTAAAGAAAGGAATGAAGCCAGCGGAACAATGCTACAGGAGACAAATGAACTTGAAAGGGTACCTAATTCCTAATATAGCAGTCTTCCTTTGTTTTCCTGGATTTATGTGTAATATATTTATATAAATATGTTTAGTATAACGGACAATTTTTGCACGCACAAAGCCAAAATACGAATCTTTGCTGGCACCGCATGTCTTTTATTTTAATATTTTAGGTACAATTAGAAAAAATCACAGAAAGCCGAATTTTGCCCTGTAAGTAGTACATCCAGAGCCAATTTGGTATGAGTACTTGACAAGAAACTGTACTAATTAGGGAGCGTGTCCATGCTACGGACTGTTTAAAACGAAACTCCTGGAAATTCGATATGATTAATTACGAAGCATTCCTTGGGCGAACATATGGCACTTTGAAAGTATCTATCTATCTATCCATCTATCTAACCGCCTAAATCTTGGCGCTCTCATGGTCGTTTTGTTCACTCGGTATCTACCAACGTTGGCGTAGTATGACACGAGAGTATGACAAACATAAATGATAGGGCATGACATGAATGGCATGATATGCGTCTCATGTAAGTTATGAAACAGCCGCATACGTTTTGGTGCGCTCATGGTCATTTTGTTAACTTTGTATGTACCAAAATTGACATGGTATGACAATAGTGTATGACGAACATAAACGATAGGGCATGACATGAATGTCATGATATGCGTCTCATGTAGGTCATGAGACAGCCGCCTAAAATGACAATGACCCAGCGAAAAAATAGACACTCAAAAACACTGCAATGGGTTCGGACGTGGGTAGTAAGTGAAGGAAACACTAAAGGATGATGGTAGAAGTCATTGTCATGAGTATGACACACCAAAAATGACAATGACCCTTCGAAAAAAACATTAACACTCAAAATCCACTCAAATGCATTGGGACGTGGGTACTAAGTGAAGGAAAAGACTAAACGTTGTTAATCGAAGTCATGGTGATGAGCATGACTAAGGCTTTCGCCTTAAGGTCCCTTGGAGTGACTTAAGGGGCTCCTGAAGACTCATGACATGAATGTCCTGACATGCGCGTCTTTTAGGTCATGAAACAGCCGCCAACGTCTGGTTGCTGTCAAGGTCGTTTCATTAATGTGGTAGGCTCCCCCCACTCCGATTAGCATAACATCGATTCCCACAGGGCGTGACATCTGCCTGATTTTTTACGATTTGGCATTATTGATGAATTCAATGTTACGAACATTCTTCGGTTTAATCAAAGAAAGGAATGAAGCCAGCGGAAAAATGCTACAGGAGACAAATGAACTTCAAAGGGTACCTAATTCCCACCATAGCAGTCTTCCTTAGTTTTCCTGGTTATATGTGTAATTTATTTATTTAAATATGTTTAGTATAACGGGCAATTTTACATTCACAAAGCCAAAATACAAATCTTTGCTGGCACCGCATGCCTTTCATTTTAATATTTTAGGTACAATTAGAAAAAATCACAGAAAGCCGAATTTAGCCCTGTAAGTAGTACTTCCAGAGCCAATTTGGTATGAGCACTCGACAAGAAACTGTACTGCTTAGGGAGCGTGTCCATGCTGCAGACTGTTTAAAACGAAACTCCTGGAAATTCGATATGATTAATTACGAAGCATTCCTTTGGGCGAACATATGGCACTTTGAAAGTATCTATCTATCTATCTATCCATCTATCTAACCGCCTAAATCTTGGTGCTCTCATGGTCGTTTTGTTCACTCGGTATGTACCAAAGTTGGCGTAGTATGACACGAGTGTATGACGAACATAAATGATAGGGCATGACATGAATGTCATGATATGCGTCTCATGTAAGTTATGAAACAGCCGCATACGTTTTGGTGCGCTCATGGTCATTTTGTTAACTTTGTATGTACCAAAATTGACATGGTATGACAATAGTGTATGACGAACATAAACGATAGGGCATGACATGAATGTCATGATATGCGTCTCATGTAGGTCATGAGACAGCCGCCTAAAATGACAATGACCCAGCGAAAAAATAGACACTCAAAAACCACTGCAAATGGGTTCGGACGTGGGTAGTAAGTGAAGGAAACACTAAAGGATGATGGTAGAAGTCATTGTCATGAGTATGACACACCAAAAATGACAATGACCCTTCGAAAAAAAGATAACACTCAAAATCCACTCAAATGCATTGGGACGTGGGTACTAAGTGAAGGAAAAGACTAAACGTTGTTAATCGAAGTCATGGTGATGAGCATGACTAAGGCTTTCGCCTTAAGGCTCCTTGGGGGTAGCTTAAGGGACTCCTGAAGACTCATGACATGAATGTCCTGACATGCGCGTCTTTTAGGTCATGAAACAGCCGCCAACGTCTGGTTGCTGTCAAGGTCGTTTCATTAATGTGGTAGGCTCCCCCCACTCCGATTAGCATAACATCAATTCCCACAGGGCGTGACATCTGCCTGATTTTTTACGATTTGGCATTATTGATGAATTCAATGTTACGAACATTCTTCGGTTTAATCAAAGAAAGGAATGAAGCCAGCGGAAAAATGCTACAGGAGACAAATGAACTTCAAAGGGTAACTAATTCCCACCATAGCAGTCTTCCTTAGTTTTCCTGGTTATATGTGTAATTTATTTATTTAAATATGTTTAGTATAACGGGCAATTTTTACATTCACAAAGCCAAAATACGAATCTTTGCTGGCCCTGCATGTCTTTTATTTTAATATTTTAGGTACAATTAGAAAAAATCACAGAAAGCCGAATTTTGCCCTGTAAGTAATACATCCAGAGCCATTTTGGTATGAGCACTCCACAAGAAACTGTACTGCTTAGGGAGCGTGTCCATGCTGCGGACTGTTTAAAACGAAACTCCTGGAAATTCGATATGATTAATTACGAAGCATTCCTTTGGGCGAACATATGGCACTTTGAAAGTATCTATCTATCTATCTATCCATCTATCTAACCGCCTAAATCTTGGTGCTCTCATGGTCGTTTTGTTCACTACGTATGCACCAAAGTTGGCGTAGTATGACACGAGTGTATGACGAACATAAATGATAGGGCATGACACGGATGTCATGATATGCGTCTCATGTAAGTTATGAAACAGCCGCATACGTTTTGGTGCGCTCATGGTCATTTTGTTAACTTTGTATGTACCAAAATTGACATGGTATGACAATAGTGTATGACGAACATAAACGATAGGGCATGACATGAATGTCATGATATGCGTCTCATGTAGGTCATGAGACAGCCGCCTAAAATGACAATGACCCAGCGAAAAAATAGACACTCAAAAACCACTGAAATGGGTTCGGACGTGGGTAGTAAGTGAAGGAAACACTAAAGGATGATGGTAGAAGTCATTGTCATGAGTATGACACACCAAAAATGACAAT
>NW_023605857.1:0-25504 GCF_013339745.2 Dermacentor silvarum
CCCGAAATCACTGTTTCTGCTCACGATAAACCCGCGTTTTATACGTCTAGAGCAACACCTGTAGCCCACCATGGTGGCTCAGTCAGCGCAGGCGTTGCGCTGCTGAGCACGAGATCGCGGGATCGAATCGCGGCGAATTTCGATGGCGGTTGAAATGCAAAAACGCCCGTGTGCTTGCGTTGTAGTGCACGTTAAAAAACCCTAGGTGGGCAAAATTAATCCGGAGCCTTCCACTACGGCGTGCCTCATAATCAGAACTGGTTTTGGCACGTAAAACCCCAGAAAGAGGAAGAAGACCTGTAGCGAAGCCAGATATCGGTTTCTCCGAGCTTATAGGAAAAGGACGTTACCCAATACAGCCATGTGCTTGGTGGCTGTGCCTGATAATACAGGGTGTTCAAAACTAAGCTTTATGCTTTTCTTAAAATTAGGCACTGGGAGGCACGCGAAGACCACCCGTGCAGATAAGTTATGTAGCCAGAGGGGTCACAAAGTGAGATGATAATAGTCGCTATGAACAGTCCAATTAACTAAAATTGAACAATCTTTTTTGTCGACTGCAGTAAGTGGGTATGTTTGTATTGAAAACTTAGAGGCAGTCGTGTTTCTTACTGCAGTCAATAAAAAGTTAATTATTCAATTTTAGTCAATTCGGCTGCTGACAGCGATAATTATCACCTCACTTTGTGTCCCCCTGCCACATAACTTATTTGCTTAGGTGCTCTTCACGTGCCTCCCAGTGCCTAACTTTAAGAAAACCATAATGCTTAATTTTGAACACCTGGTATATCTAGCCTGTATTGTTTCTTAAAATAAAATTTGGGATGATCTGTTGCAGGTTCGTTATAAATGCGTAAGCACGGGCCCGTCTTTGGAGTTCTGTTGGGACACATTGATTTCCTTAAGGAGATTCTTTGTGTTCGGCTGAGACACCTTCGTTTGCTTTGGAGCTCCAACGCAGCAACTACTACGCTTGTTGTTTACGATATGCGAATCGCCGCGTATGAAGACTCACGACGCCACCTACGAGAAGAACGATGCGTTCTAGTAGCCGAGAGCGCGAGCCAGCATCTTCATGTTTTGTTTCCCGCGCGACGCCATCCTTTTACACAAGGCGCGCATCTACTCCCGTTTCTCTAACCACGTGTACGCGACGCCATCCCTGGCCCGCGCGCTGGCGTTGACCGCTGACGTCACGCTCCCCCACTTCGCAGCCGCTGCTCGAGACTTCGCCCCGCTCCGCGAGAACGCCCACTCAGATAAACGGATCCAGCGGCTTTGACCCTACTATGCCTAATGTACGGCAATAAAACTGCGAAGTTACAATGAAAAACTTGTAGCGTACGAACGGTACTGTGCTCGTACTGGATATTGTCAACGTGTAACTGTGATCACAATGAGTGCTACAGTTAAAAAAGTTGCCCATGCGTAGTTCTTAGTTTAGCTGTTAGTTGTTATTTATACAGGGTTTGTCCGAAAAGTAATGTCAGTGAGTCGATTAAAAAGAAATTATTGATCAGATTGGTACAACACAATAAAATGTTTCAAAATAGGCTCCTCCTGCGTCGTTACATTGCGTCTAGCGAGATTTCCAACCATCGAAGGCGTCACGGTATAGGCCTCCTCAGGAATGTCCTTTAGAGCCTTGGTGCAAGCCTCTTCGACTTTGCCAACTGTCGCGAAATGATGTCCTTTCATGTGAATTGTGCAGAAAGAAGAAGAAGCCTGGGAGAGCCACGTCGGGACTGTAGGGCGGCTGGGGAACTGTTGACATCTTTCAATCGGCCAGGAAGCGGGTCACGAGGAAGGCGGTGCAGGCTGCATGGTGCGTTGTCATGGTGAAGTTTCCAATCGCCCCCGATATCAGGCCGGGTGCGATGAATCCTTCGTTTGAGTCGCTTGAGCAGTTTCACGTAGAATTTGGCGTTCACGGTTGTGCCGTGGGGTACAAACTCATGGTGGACAAGGCCACTGATGTCAAAGAACACAATCAGCATGGTCTTGAACTTTGACTTGCTAATTCTGGCCTTCTTGGGGCGAGGGGACGCCAAGCTGTGCCACTTGGCACTTTGCTTTTTTGTTTCGGAGTCGTATTCAAACATCAAAGTCTTGTCACCTGTGATGACATTGTCCAAAACGTGGGGGTCACTTTCGCACAAGTCCCAAACCTCCTGTCATGTTTCAACTCGGCTTGATTGTTGGTCGTCCATTAATATTTTGCGCAAGATCTTCGCGCACACTTTTCACATTTGAAAATTATTCGTCAAAATCTCGTGAACGGTGCTTTTTGGAATGTTTACTGTCTGTGCCACTAAACGGACACTCAAACGAGGGTCTGAGTACAAAAGATCTCTCGCGCGCGTCACATTTTCGTCGCTGATGGTCGTTGATGGCGGTACAGCGTGGGCTTCATCGCTGACCTCTTCACAACTTTCTAAAAAGGCGTTGTGCCCCCGGTAAACTTGACGTTCTGACAAATAATTATCACCAAAAGCTGTCTTTATCATTGGAAAAGTTTCCACTGCAGACTTGCCGAGTTTCACACACAACTCGATGGCAATCCTTTGTTCCAACGAGCGCTGCATTACGGCTTGCACGGTAAATAAAAAGGAGTTGACGAAAAACCTTGTCCTTACTCTCCAGATTGTCGCAGACGACTGAGCGACCACGCGTGCGTATGCTAACTTCCCCTTCCACCAATCCCAACTGGTCTTAGCGTGCTGCGACGTTTAGTCGCTTCACAATATAATCACTGACATTTCTTTTCGGACAAACACTGTATATGAACACTTCAGCAAGTGATCTCTTTCATTAAGCAGGTTGGTCGTGGAACCGATGACAGCCAATGAGGCAACCGATGACACCCCAAGGGGCAACTAAGTTGATCAGGCGCGAAGGCGCTCGCCCGGACATCGGCGTGCTTGGCAACCTCGTTCATTCGACGCCACCGACGGGACGAGTAAGGCACCGCCGGCGCCAGGAGGTCCAAGGTGTTCATGAGAAAAAATCACTACGGCAACTTCGCGACACCACACTCTGACGGAATACAACTAAGCTTGTGAGCGAGCTAGCTTTACTTCTATACATGGCTGATATCACTGGTACTCGCGAAAAATGCTTTTCAAGAATGCTGGTGGCCATATTTTTTTGCGACAAGGCCTTCCCCCTGTCAGCGAGGGGGCGATGCAGAAATCTGAGGGGGGGGGGGGTCAGGACATCTGGACATCCCCCCTGGATCCGCACCTGCCGACATATTGTACCCTTCAGAACCCGCTGCCGCCCCCAGCCTTTCACGGAGATTTATATGAGGACGTGGAGTGAGTTTGAACGCGTCGCTGCGACCAACTGCTGGGATGAGGCCACAAAACTCCGGCGCGTGTACTTCAGCTTAAAGGACGCCGCCCGCTTGTGGTTCCAAAATAGGGAAGACGAGTTAACATCCTGGCGTGAATTCCGACATCACCTTCTGGAGTGCTACGGGAACACCGTCCGCCGCGAACGGGCTGAGCGTGAACTACAATCCCGTGTTCAGATGCCGAATGAGTCCGTCACCATGTACGTCCAAGATATTGCTCGAATTTTCAAACGAGCCGATCCTGCTATTCTAGAGGACAAAAAGTTACGCCACCTGATGCGTGGTGTGAAGCAGAAACTTTTTGCTGGTCTGGTGCGAATCCCTCCAAAAAGTGTGGCTGAGTTCCTCACTTCAAGCTGTGACGATGGAGAAAGTTCTTCATCAGCGGTCTGCCTTCTTCGACCGGCAGGTAAATGCCACGTCAGCTCCCGAATTGTTGGCCACCTTCGGGAGCGGTAGCACCGAATGGTTTCGCGAAATTGTTCACTCTGTCGTCCGCGAAGAAATGGAGAAGCTGTACGGAGTGAGACAGGCAGTGGTTGGCTCGATCGCCAGTGTTATCCGCGATGAGGTTCAGCAAGCACTGCACAGCCACCGATACCCACAGATGCCCAACGTGGTGCCCACTGATGCGGGACCGGCCCCCATGTTCGCAGATATTAAGCCCCTCTATGCCTGTTTCTCGCCCCGCAGTCTCAATTCAGACGACGCCGCCAGGTGCAATTCAAGCTGCACGTGCTGGCTTGGACGTCGACAGTCGCCGTGCACCCCCGCGGAAGTCTGATCTCTGGCGCACGTCGGACAGACGACCCCTCTGCTACCATTGCGGTGAGGCCGGTCACGTCTACCGCGAGTGTCCGTATCGACAACTTGGCCTGCGCAGTTTCTCCATCAACTCGCCTCGTCCTCAGGTTGGCCAGAGGCCAAGGGAAATTGATGAGTATCTGGCCCAGCAACGGATACCTTTCACACGACGTCAATCGCGGTCACCATCTCCGAGGCGTCCCTCACCCATTACTCCACGTTTCGGGGCGAAGGCACAGGACCTCTCGCCAAGCCCCCGTCGGGAAAACTGAAGGCAGCGGCCTTCGGGGGCGAGGTCGCTGAAACTCAACGAAAATCTGCATATAAGGCTGCTGCTTTCGCGACAGACACCTCGGCAACGTAGCCCAAGGCGTCATCACATCCTTGAAGTTTAGAAGCGCGAAGACGCCCTTTGCAGCATCACTTCATAACGCAAGCCCTGCAGCGCGGCCCGGGCACAATCGCTGCAGCGGAAACCTGGATTCTGGGGTTCATACTTAAAAGTCGGAACGTATAAACACAACGAGAGTACATCATAAGGTCTGCTGAACTGTTAGATCATTTAAGAATACACATCTATAAGAACAAATCCAATATTTTCTTTTTTTTAAGAGATAACACATCAACATTTTGTTGGTTGAAATAGTTAAGCAGGAAAGGTAGTGTATGTTTAAGGCGTTGACAGCGATAATTAGTACGCGAGAAAGCGATCTGCCATGGTGCCTGGTGACGATATGAATATGTACTTCTACTTTCTTGTAAACTTGCCAGGGTTAGGAATGAATAGACTTTTCCCAAAATAGCATTTCTGTAGCTTAGTAATGGTTTGAATTTATGTGTCACGAGCTCTGATTATTCTGTTTTGCTGGAAAAGCTCTGCGTGTGTTCAAAAAAACGAGTCCGCCTCGTTGTCCGCCTTGCTGTGGCGGATAAACAACATTCCTGGCACCATCTTTCTCAAAGGTCAGCGCCCGAATGGACAAAGCTGAGGGTTGAACGGAAGCGCTGCTGCCCTGCTACTAATCGGGAAGAATGCAGCTTCTCCCATAGGTCAACTACCCGATATAACCACAGCGAGATTTGAACAGAACTTCGCCAACCCTACTGCTGCCAATGACTGCTGTGAAAGGTCACTCGTAAAAGCCTGTGGGGGATCTGGTGAACAAAGATGTTATCTAAGCGCGAAGCACGACGCGCACGCGGGCGTTTTCTCGGGAATATTCAACATGTGCGTAATGGCCATAAAATTAATTTTCTCGTCGCTCCGGACTTTTCTCTCGCCTGGAAGCTGGCACACCACCAGCCCTGGAGCCTCTCTGGCCGTTCGGACGCCAATTTCCTAACAGCAGGAAGTGAGTGAGACGAGGCAGCCAGGCTCGTAACAACAACCTCTATTTACATATTCATAATAGCGTCGCTGTGGCCACAAATCTAGCTTTGCAGCGCTGCACGGCTATGGGGCTCGCAAAGCGCGATGCGTAGTCGTGGTGTCGTATCTTCTTTGGTCGCAACGGCAGTGCTTGCGTATTCTTGGTTAGGGACATAGGTGTCCATGAAGAGCAGCCGCCGCGTAGTCCGAGGGCATGGGGGTTCATCATATTCGCCGCAGCCCAGTTGTAGCCGCAACAGGGCCCAAGTCCTCCAGGCGCCGAGGACACCTAGCATGTCGGTTCGTAAGGAAGCTCCGAGGACCCAGCCGTCGGAAGCTCCGCCGAGTACGCGGTGGTTATTTCCAGCAGCGTAGTCGCAGCCGAGGCTTTGCTGGAGCGCTTTCCTCGGGACAAGTCAATGAATGAATAGCTAGTTTTTTGAGATCGTTATTCTCATCGTCGTACTTGAGAGCCTTGGAGAGGAAGTCAAATGCCCGCTTGTGGTGCCGTTTCTGGCGAATCAGCAAGTTCGCGTCGGGCTCCGCACTGGACGCCGCCATTACGTCGGAGGGGCCAGCAGACGCTGACAGATGGCCGTAGTGTCGCCCTATGAAGTCGTGGCGGCGGCCGCCGCGGGAAACCAACAGCAACACAGTGAACACACTCGTGAGAGTTTGTTCGCTGTGGCATGAGCCACGAGAATGGGGTAGATCACGTAGCCGCTGACGATCCAGAGCGAACCCTCTTGGGAAGCGTAGTCGACGGCGCCGACAATCTCGTCAGCGTCGGGCATGATCTCCGGCGGAGCGCCGCTTGCAGTCGGGAGGGCTCGCCAGTTCCAGGCCGGCAGCTCCCAGGATGCAGCCGTCAGAAGCCCCAAACTTCTCGCGGTGGTCTTTCCACCGGCGTAGTCGCAGCCGAGGCCTTGCTGGCGCGCTTCCGGTGTAGAGAGGGCTCGCGAGTTCCAGGCCGGCAGCTCCCAGAATGCAGCCGTCAGAAGCCCCGGACTTCGCGCGGTGGTCTTTCCACCGGCGTAGTCGCAGCCGAGGCCTTGCTGGCGCGCTTCCGGTGTAGAGAGGGCTCGCGAGTTCCAGGCCGGCAGCTCCCAGGATGCAGCCGTCAGAAGCCCCGGACTTCGCGCGGTGGTCTTTCCACCGGCGTAGTCGCCGCCGCGGCCTTCCTGGCGCGCTTCCGCTGTCGAGAGGGCTCGCGAGTTGTAGGCCGGCATGTCCCAGGATGCAGCCGTCAGAAGCCCTGGACTTCGCGCGGTGGTCTTTCCACCGGCGTAGTCATCACAGCCGCGGCCTTCCTCGCGCGCTTCCGATGTCGAGAGGGCTCGCGAGTTGTAGGCCGGCATGTCCCAGGATGCAGCCGTCAGAAGCCCTGGACTTCGCGCGATGGTCTTTCCACCGGCGTAGTCACAGACGCGGCCTTCCTGGCGCGCTTCCGGTGTCGAGAGGGCTCGCGAGTTCGAGGCAGGCAGGTCCCAGGATGCAGCCGTCAGAAGCCCCGGACTTCGCGCGGTGGTCTTTCCACCGGCGTAGTCGCAGCCGAGGCCTTGCTGGCGCGCTTCCGGTGTAGAGAGGGCTCGCGAGTTCCAGGCCGGCAGCTCCCAGGATGCAGCCGTCAGAAGCCCCGGACTTCGCGCGGTGGTCTTTCCACCGGCGTAGTCGCCGCCGCGGCCTTCCTGGCGCGCTTCCGCTGTCGAGAGGGCTCGCGAGTTGTAGGCCGGCATGTCCCAGGATGCAGCCGTCAGAAGCCCTGGACTTCGCGCGGTGGTCTTTCCACCGGCGTAGTCATCACAGCCGCGGCCTTCCTCGCGCGCTTCCGATGTCGAGAGGGCTCGCGAGTTGTAGGCCGGCATGTCCCAGGATGCAGCCGTCAGAAGCCCTGGACTTCGCGCGATGGTCTTTCCACCGGCGTAGTCACAGACGCGGCCTTCCTGGCGCGCTTCCGGTGTCGAGAGGGCTCGCGAGTTCGAGGCAGGCAGGTCCCAGGATGCAGCCGTCAGAAGCCCCAAACTTCTCGCGGTGGTCTTTCCACCGGCGTAGTCGCAGCCGAGGCCTTGCTGGCGCGCTTCCGGTGTAGAGAGGGCTCGCGAGTTCCAGGCCGGCAGCTCCCAGGATGCAGCCGTCAGAAGCCCCGGACTTCGCGCGGTGGTCTTTCCACCGGCGTAGTCGCCGCCGCGGCCTTCCTGGCGCGCTTCCGCTGTCGAGAGGGCTCGCGAGTTGTAGGCCGGCATGTCCCAGGATGCAGCCGTCAGAAGCCCTGGACTTCGCGCGGTGGTCTTTCCACCGGCGTAGTCATCACAGCCGCGGCCTTCCTCGCGCGCTTCCGATGTCGAGAGGGCTCGCGAGTTGTAGGCCGGCATGTCCCAGGATGCAGCCGTCAGAAGCCCTGGACTTCGCGCGGTGGTCTTTCCACCGGCGTAGTCACAGACGCGGCCTTCCTGGCGCGCTTCCGGTGTCGAGAGGGCTCGCGAGTTCGAGGCAGGCAGGTCCCAGGATGCAGCCGTCAGAAGCCCCGGACTTCTCTCGGTGATCTTTCCATCAGCGTAGTTGCAGCCGCGGCCTTCCTGGCGCGCTTCCGGTGTCGAGAGGGCTCGCGAGTTCCAGGCCGGCAGCTCCCAGGATGCAGCCGTCAGAAGCCCCGGAGTGCCCGCGGTGGTGCTTCGGCGAGATAGTCGCAATCGAGGTCTTCCTGACGCGCACCCCGCGTAAGGAGGACTCACCAATCCCGGGACGAGAGCTCCCAGGAGGCAGCTGTCAAGTCCCGGACCGCATGTGGTGGTTGCGGCGGTGGCGTAATCACAGCAGATGTCTTCCTGGGGCATTCCTGGCCTCTGGTGGACTGGCCACTTCGAAGACAGGAGCTCGCAGGATGTAGCCGTCAGAACCCCCAGACTGCCCGTCGTGGTCACCTTGGCGGCATAGTCACAACTAAGTCCTTCCACAGGCACTTCCGGCACCCAGAGGACTAGCGAGCTCGAGGCCGGCTGTGCAAATGACGCCAGCGTGGCTGCTCTGCGCACCCGTGACGAACGAAGGCCCCTGCCGCCTCTGCGTGGCGTTCTTGCTTTGCCCCGGGCAGCCTCGACGTGGGGCGAAGCGCTGCTGGGCCGAGCTGAGCTGAGGCGCTGAAAGGCAGACATCGGGTTGTTTTCTGAATCAATGCGTCTGGTTCGAACGCACGGACTCGCGCGCATGCTCGTGGCGCATGAAGCTCGTTTCATTTCGTTTTCCTTCTGCGATGGTCATTACCCCCTGCGGGGGAATGGTCAAGATACTGGCTCATACCCACTATGGTGTACTGACCAAAAAGTAGGCGGTTGAAAGTATGTGTATTAGAAATAAAACAAAAACGGGAATCTGCTTTTAAGCGTGGGTTAAAGATATTAGGAAATAAGTTTAGGTGTTGGTATTGTATCGCCGTCTTCGTTTTCCGTGTTCGCAATTAAAGTCATACGATGTCCAGCTCGACTGGCGTAGTCCCACTGAACATATTACAACTAAAGAAGAGTGTGCCGTTGCTCCCGAGCGATCCCGAGCGATCTAGAATAGGCAGGGATGCTTTACTGACGATATATCGGATGTATGATCATGCCGTATTGGAATTCGGCTGCGTATTATTTTCCGGTGGCCCCGCCTATATACTTACGCCCCATGTGCTTTTACGAAGAGAAGGTCTACGCTTATGCCATCGGCTGCCAACACTGTTTGGTACCAGAAACCTATTATATCCACCCGAGATTGTAGATTTCGTAACCGTACGGTTCAGGCCTTTTCTAAAATGTTATCGTTTTTTTAAAATGACCTACAAAATATGTACTTATCACTGAATCTTCGGCGTTTTTTGACGTAGAGTTTTTTACGCAGCCCTCAGGTAATATTTGCGCAAGCACAGTTAGAATTCTTTAACATGTGCATACGTCAAGTTTACTCTTTCGAACGATGGCTTACCATACCTCAAAATTGAGCTCGTGGGCATCTTTACAAATCATGCTAAAGCATTGTCTGATAATAATTATATGACAAGTCAACCTAAGCCAGCTAACTACTGACGTCATATAATAGTTATTGACGCTTCTCTTGGCAATGAGAAGGCAGGAATGGGAATATTCTCTGAATCTCTTCAATGGCCTTACTCTTTTCGCCTTCCCCACTTCACGCCCATATTTGCGGCAGGATTACTAGCGCTTAAATTAGCATTCCGAAAACTTCCCCAAAATGCCTGATTAGCAGTTGTGTGGACTGACTCGCTTGCTGTGCGCACAGCACTTCCTGCATCATGAAATTAGAGAATCCTGCGAGAAATTGATTCGACGGATCGTCCGCCCTTACGGGAAGTTCACTTGATTTCGGTAACGGGCCACTGTTCTTTGTACTTTAATCAAATGGCAGATTATCTTGAACAAATTTCCACAATATTCCTGCCATCTCTGTTCTGCCAACTTTGGATTACGTAAGCACGGCTAGGTGCAGAAATTTCTCGGTATCTCTAAATTCCCCAAAATACCCTCTGACCTCGTCTCCTAACTTCCGTCATCTGCGTTTTCCATCAAATAATAAATGGTGTCCCTCATGACAATTTGAAATTTCCGTTAGAAAACTATGATGCTGTTAAATTTGGCGCATGGCCACCGATATGCGGGGTGCGCCGGTGCATTGAACACTTAGAAACGCGGAGCTGCAAACCTCTCGCGGATTACCTCAAGCAGGCTAGGTGACGGTTTGTATAACCACTCTGATTCGAAAGGGATACTAATAAATCATCATCATCATCTCCTCCTCATCATCAATGAGGCGCGAGAGCGGGCGGGCTCCGCTCTTGTGCCTCAATGATGAGGAGGAGGAGATGGGGGACGTGCCCGGTTGACTACCCTACTCATGGGGAGAGGGAAAGGGGAAGGATAGATAAGAAGGAGCGAGAAGGAAAATAATAATGGGTCAGTCATTCACCGAGTCAGTCGCAGGGGAATGTCCACTGTCACAAATGTTCGTACAGTCCTGTCGCCTTCAAGAAGTGTAGAAGGGCATTTCTGGCCTTTCGCATGCAAGAATGCATAGGCCTTGGTCCCAGGATATTTTCTTCAGAGAGCACTCTATTACCTAATAGGCTGAGTTGACCTTGTAGTGTACGTCGTTGAGCGTCAAAAGATGGGCAATGACACAGAAGCTGCTCTAGAGTCTCATCGCACCCGCACGAATTGTATGAGCATCAATAGTTTGTTTATAAGGTGATGTTTCTTCGTGACACTATGTGCACCGTAACAAATACCACGAAAGCCAAAATAACACATCACCAATACAGCGTGCTAAATCAAGTGGTTGCTGTGCTGATGAGTCCGCCTAGAGCGGTTTCGATTCCGCCCACCAACAAATTTTATATTTTTCTTTTATTACGATTAGCGTTGTTACGGCATTTCACGCACTTTCCTGGGGCTAGCTTTCGTTCCCGCAAGCCCTGGTCTCCGGGTAGTCCATGGTCGAAGGGGCAGCGCGCCGAGCTGTTGAGCTGCGGGAACAGGACACCAACCGTCGGACCAACTTGTGTCACTGTGGATGTGGCACTGTGCACCTACCTGCCGCTCTTCAACGAACCTCTTTCGCACCAACACGGTTCACTCTAGACGCGTGAATGTACGGCTGTGCGAAGAACCCCTTTGACGCCCACTTGGCGCACAGTGTATGTGCCACGCGCTATGTGTTGCTCTTCAATGAACCTCTTTGAGCCGCCGTGGTGGCTCAGCGGCTATGGGTGTTGCGCTCCTAAGCACGAGGTCGTGGTACCAAATCCCGGCTGCGGCGGCCGCAATTCGATGGGGACGAAATGCAGAAACGCCCGTGTCCCGTGCACGTTAAACGTCCCCTGGTGGCCAAAGTTATTCCGGAGTCCCCCACTACGGCGTGCGTCATAATCAAATCGTGGTTTTGGCACATAAACCCCAGAACCAAATGAACCTCTTTGATACCAACTTGATTCACTGGGTATGTGCCAGTAGGTGTGTGCCGCTCTTGAATGAACATCGTTGGCGCCAACTTCGGTAACTAGGTAACTTCTACTGGGAATGTGCCCCTGTATAATGTCAAAACATTATGCAGATGCCACGCAATGTGGGACTCAATGTCAGCGAAGCTTTCTGGGCTGTTTCTTTGATTGACGATAATTAGAGGTGATGCTGACGGCGAATGTTTAATGAAGCTTCTTTACGTTTAGTTCTACACGAAAGTGATGAGTTGATGTTAAACGTTATCTTGCGTGCAGGACCTCTCTTTGTCTGAGTAGTACACAGAACACACAAAGGGAGGTGTTTGCTGCAGGCATTGTTCTGCGCCATACTTCATAACCTCTGAGAGGGTTGAGCATAATCATTGCCTCACTGCGCACATCGCATCGTCGCAGAAGTGTTAAACAATAATTAAACTATGGGGCTGTGCGTGCCCAAACCAAAAGCACAATCGGATTATGAGGCATGCCGTAGTGGAGAACTCCGGGTGAATTTTGACACCGGGGTCAAGAGCACGAGCGTTTTTTTTTTTTACTTCACTTGACGTCCTTTCCGGGGGCTATGTATGTATGTATGTATGTATGTATGTATGTATGTATGTATGTATGTATGTATGTATGTATGTATGTATGTATGTATGTATGTATGTATGTATGTATGTATGTATGTATGTATGTATGTATGTATGTATGTATGTATGTATGTATGTATGTATGTAAAGAGCCTTATATATGTCAGGGTAAATACACTTCTTAAAAATAGATGTTTGTATATGTATAGATATGAATATGTCTTGTACTTCTGTAACCCATTTTCGTACTTGTATTTGCTGTAACTAATGCCAAGGAAAGGGGAAGGAATCCCGTCAAACTGCTTATATGCAGCTTTTTGTTCCTTGCCCTTGCATTATTATTATTATTTTTTTGGAAAATGCGAAAATAAAGTTGAAAGTTGAGTGCTGTCTTGATGTGCAGAACACGCACATCTCTTTCAACGGTTGAAAACCACGCGCCGAGTTCATGTGAAGAACAGATGACGCAGGCTGCTTCCAGTAGCGACTGCGGGATGGCTGGTTTGATGCAAGCTGACCGCCACTGTCTTGCACACTGCTGTCCTTATAGTCACTCTTCTCCAGGCTTTCCAGTTCAACCGAAAGGAGCTTGAGTAGACCAATTCTAGTCTCGAAGAATCAGCCGCATTGTCCGCAGTAGCACTCTCTACGACGTCTCGGGGCACCACCCTATGTATGATGTCGCAGAGCATGGACGAAAAAGACGACCTATTCACACCCAATGACTCCAGGCCTCGGATGTTGATGAGTACATGGTCGTAGAGCTGTCGGAGGGCTCTTGTGTCTCCAGATGAACGAACAGGAGTTAGCTGTCGTAAACTTGAGTAGTATTCCTGCTGCTGGCGCGTCCTGTCCACGAAGCGCTTCTACAGCATGTCTTTGATGTCCTTATAGCACCCTTGTGCTTGCGGCGGTTTGTAGGCCGAAGAGGACTACCCAGCGTTATCTATTCGGACAATGCAAGGCCATTTCAAAATGCGTCAGCAGATTTAAAGCGACTCTTTGACATCTTCAAGGAAAAGGACGTGGCGAACCACCTCCCCTCCAACGGTATCTCGTTGAAGTTTATAGCGCCGAATCCTCCTTGGTGGGGTGGATGGTGGGAATGGCTGGTGATATCTGTGAAGACTTCTCTGCGTAAAATTATTGGTGGAGCGTGCCTCAATTTCGAAGAAATCACGACAGTGCTGACAGAGGTCGAATGAGTAATCAAATCCAGGCCTCTAACTTTTGTTGAGACAGACGAAGGAGAACCGTGCACACTGACTCCAGCCGACCTGTTGCTCGGACGCCGACTAAATGCTATACCCTACGATGCGATTGAAGTTGACAGCAACTCGAGGCGAGCGCATACCATTCGTCGACACGCCTACAAAAAGCTTGTAACCGAAAATTTCTGTAAGCGATGGCTAAAAGATTATCTACTACAACTAAGATCTGCTCATTTCGCGGTCAATCGACCACCCATGGATTTCAATGAAGGCGACGTTGTTATCGTGCATTCCGAGACTTCACCCCGTCGACTATGGAAACTCGCCAGGGTGATTGAAGACTTCAGAAGTCGGTCATGTCCGTTCATGCAAGCTGAAACAACAAGGAGGTCTTATTATAACAAGGCCTATCCAAAAGCTATACCCGCTTCAACTCCGTGATTAATTTCACTGCGCGGCCGCGAATGTTCTTTTCACTGGAAGCGGCGGCGGACCAAGAAAAGAAGAAGAAGCGTCGGCGAGCATTTAAATGAAATGGCCGATTCATTAGCGAGAGCATCCCTGAATGGACCGATACTATCGGTCCTTCCAGTGGTGGCACAAATAACAGCGATCAGATATCGGAAATGTACAATTCGTAGACATATCATGGAAACAATAACATCATGGACTGAATTTCAGCACCTAAAATTTCCGTGGAAAATTCATTGGTGTCCATCAAGACAATCGGAAGTCATCCTTACAAAATTACGTTGCCGTGTCCCACCATTAAATTTATATTCACCCAGGGCTGGTCTGGCGATATCGCCGCTGTGCCAATTCTGCCTAGAAATAGAAAGCGTAAAACACTGTTTTTTTAATATGTCGTCGGTATAAATTACAAAGAAAAAGACTTCTTGAAATACCGGTTGATAAATTAGGGGTAAATTTAACATCAGAAACAGTACTCACTTTCGGTGCCTCGGTATTGGGCTTTAGAGACAGGGACGTATTTGATGCCGTTTGTGGTTTCATTCAATAAACAAAACGAATAAAATTTTAAATCCCCACTTCTACAATTCTCTGAGAGATATTTCGGTTTTAATTCATGGCATTATTATTATAAATTATGCAGCTCAGGAAAATGAATCTGTCTGTTGTTCTGATTACTAAATTGCACATTAACTGTAGTTTCAGAATGCATATCTAAAAGTTCAGGTGCTCCATTCTTGGCCCATCCCCCGAAGTG
Organism: Dermacentor silvarum; assembly: GCF_013339745.2. Lineage (NCBI taxonomy): Eukaryota > Metazoa > Arthropoda > Arachnida > Ixodida > Ixodidae > Dermacentor > Dermacentor silvarum. Next base: position 14,547 of record NW_023605857.1, read on the forward strand.
GGTACGAGCCACGTGCTGAGGACATCATCATCATCATCATAATCATCATCATGAGAGGAGAAAACGGGGACTCTCGCTGATTAGCAGGGCCTTCACGGCCCGAATCAGTCATATTAAAAGCCCTTCTCAAATATATCGGCGGAATCGAGTTATTCTGCGACTGCTGTATGCCATAATTCCACAACTTCATATGTACTCACCACTCATCTTTGCAATGGCCTCGAGCTTTGAGTATATGCAAATAAATAAATAAATAAATAAATAAATAAATAAATAAATAAATAAATAAATAGACTGCCCGTAATTACCACGCTGTCTCAACAGCCATTCAGGCAAGAGAAGAAAATAAACTTCCACTCTTAATCATACAAGCAGTAGACGTATACAGTCACCCAATAGTTCATCTACAGAATTTTGCACTTGAAACCCCCAGTAATGTGTACAACGATACCGCTCTGCCAAAAGGCCGCTTTGCTGCCTCCCGACAGTTACAAACCACGGCAGCTACAAGCTACGGTGAACTACGCATTAGTTTAAATATAGTACGGTATGGCAGCCCATGCTGTAAAAACATTTCGCTAAGTCAACTCCAGTCACACCTACGTAATGCGAACCAGTCTTGGTTTTCTATAGAATGGTTCCTACGAATCATATAACTGTTCTGACGCAAGCGCTTGACCTTTTTGCAATGTGTTGCGGACTGATGCAGAGTGCAGCGCATTGTGTTGTTGGCCTTTGTCTTAACTACTGACCCAAGCTGGCGTGAAAGAAATAATTCAAAATCGGGACATGCTCAGCGACCCATACGCAGTGGCGGCACTGGCACATACTAAGTGGCACATAGTAAGTGGACGAGAAGAAAGGGAACCGAGGGGCCCGATTTTTATTAATCATAAGAAGCCAACAAACAATGACACCAAGGACAATATAGGGGAAATTACTTGTACTTTACTAATTGAATTAAAGAAATGATAAATTAATGGAAATCAAAATGGATGAAAAAACAACTGTCCGCAGGTGGGGAACGAACCCACGTCTTCGCATTACGCGTGCGATGCTCTCACCATTGAGCTACCGCGGAATCGTTTTCCCATCCACTTTCTCGGGTATTTATGCTTTTACAACTAGAACTAACCCTGGGAGTGTTAGCCAGTAAGTGGCAGTAAGTGGCACATACCCAAGATTGTTGAAGAGCGGATCACACGCAGTGGCCTATATACCCAGTGAATCATATCCGCGGCACTGCCCCACATTTTTAGACTGCACTATCTTCGGTAGTGGCCCACGAAAACCTCCGTATAACAGAAAACTGGGTCAACTGAACTCGCCAAGTATGCGTCGCATTAAAATCGAAGCAGACAGGACGCTTGTTGACACCTACGTACTGCGAAGCAGTCTCGATTTGGTAGAAAATGGGTGTTATGAATCATGTAACCATTCTGCAGCGAACTGTTAACGCATTGGCGATTGATCCGAACTGCTGCAATGTGCAGGGCATGGTGATTGTTGTTGTGATGCCCAGCGACCCAAGCTGGCGTCACAGTTTTATTGAACAGTGGCACATATTCAGTGGCACATACCAATGGAAAAGGTGGACTATTTAAATTATTATTATATCGCCTCATAGGCTCATACGTAGAACACCATGCAGATGTGGCTAATATTCTGTGAAAACTTTGATTGTAAGTCCTTGCGCAATGAAAAATATTCTGTACGTAAAATATTTTTGTAGCTAGGAACAAATTACCAGCCGCTGCCATACCAAATATACAGGTTGGCGCGGAGCCAACTTGCACATTTGAAATGTAAAATGTGAATAGTGCATGCCGCAATAGCTTGTAGTGGTTGGTGGGATGGAGAATAGTAGAGGGGGGACGCCATTTCATGACGTGCGTCGCCGCGGTATGTAAAGGCGAAGATATCTTTGAAAATGATAATGAACAAACAGATACCATTGATTCAGAACGCTATGTGACTGTGTTGGCAGACTTTCTTCAATAAAAGTTACGACAGCTTGGCATTGACCTTAAAGACCTATATTTACAGCAGGATGGAGCAACACCCACGCAGTGCGAAACAGTAAGGCTGTAGTTCGTAAAATATTCGGAACCGTTATCTCTCGTTTCGCCGACATCGCTTCGCCAGCTTGGTCGCCCGACATGAGTGTACGGAACTTTTTCCTGTGGGGGTTCCTTTAAGACCATGTGTTCCAGAGGCATATCATGAGTATTCAAGAACTCAAACAAGCCATTGGTGACGAAGTTGCCGCCATTGATAAGGACCCACGGAGGCGCATGTACGACAACTTCAAGAAACATTCGCAACAATGCACTGGTGTAAACTCAGGCCATCTGCCTGATGTCATTTCAAAAACAACCTTGTAATCGGTGAGAAGTAAATGGCATATTTGGTCGTATTTACAGACACTTTTACTTTTTTCCCTGCTTCCGTATATAATATACGACTAGTTGAAAAATATCACTTGGATCCTGTAGCCACCCTGTAGAAAGGCTTTGGGGAGCAAAGGTATCCGCATGGCGTTGAAGTGCCGGTACACGTTCTCGCCAATGATGTACACTAAACTTACATGCATCAACAGGAACACCAAGGTATTTAGGTGGTGCGCTTGGTCATTCTATACCAGCGTAGCAAGCCCCCCCCCCCCCCCCCCCCCCCCCGCCTTTCTTCCTATGTTCATCCATTTATCTGGGAATGGAACCGCTGCGGCCCTACTACTAATGGCTAAGAATGCAGCCCATCCGATAGGTCAACTGTCTGACACAACCACGGTGAGATTTGAACGGAACTTCTCTGGCCTTACTGCTGGCAATGTCTGCTGTGAAAGAACACTCGGGGAAGCCTGGGGGATCCGGAGAACAGAGATGCTATATCTAAGCGCGAAGCACGACGCTCACGCGGGTGTTTTCTCGGGAAAGTTCATCATGTCAATAATGGCCATAAAATTAATTTTCTCCTCCTTCCGGACATTTCTCTCGCCTGGTATCTGGTACACCACCAGCCCTGGAGCCTCTCTGGCCGTTCTTGTGCCGATTTCCTAACAGCAGGAAGTGAGACGAGGCAGCCAGGTTCGTAAGAATAACATCTATTTACATATTCATAATAACGACGGTATGGCCACAATTATAGCGTTGCAGCGCTGCATGGCTATGGCGCTCGCAAAGCGCGATGCAAGGTCGAGGTGTCGTGTCTTTTTTTGCCGTAGCGGCAGTGCTTGTGTTTCCGTGGTTACGGACTTAACGTCCGTGAAGAGCGGCCGCCGCGTAGCCCGAGGTCATGGCCGTCCATCATGTTCGCCATAGCCCAGTGGTAGCCGCAGCATGGCCCGCGCTCTCCAGGCGCCGAGGTAACCTAGTACGTCGGTTCACACGGAAGCTCCCAAGATGCAGCCGTCGGAAGCCCCGCTGAGTACGCAGTGGTTATTTCCAGCGGCGCAGTAGCAGCCGAGGCTTCGCTGGCGCGCTTTCCTTGGGAGAAGTCAATGACAATTCCCTTCTGCAGTTTGTCAATAAGCTTGCAGTAAAGGTAAATCGCTAGTTCTTTGAGGTCGTCGTTCTCTTCGTCGTATTTGAGAGTCTTGGAGAGGAAGTCAAAGGCCCGCTTGTGATGCTGTTTCTGGCCACTGAGCAAGTTCGTGTCAAGCTCCGCACCGCCATTGCGTTGGAGGTGCCGGCTGACGCTGACAGATGGCCGTAGTGTCGCCCTACGAACTCGTGCCGGCGTCCGCCGCGGAAATCGAGCAGCAACACAGTGAACACATTCGTGACAATGTTTTCGCTGTGTTTCTGCCATCGCAGCAGCCAAAAACCACGAGCACGGGGTAGATCACGTAGCCGCCGACGGTCCTCAGGGTCCGCTGCCGGGAAGCGTTGTCGATGGTGCCGGCATTCTCGTCAGCGTCGGGCGTGATCTACGGCGAAGCGAAGCTTGCAGACGCGAGGGCTGGCGAGTTCCAAGCCGGCAACTCCCAGGATGCAGCCGTCAGAAGCGCCCGATTTCTCGCGGCGGTCTTTCCACCCGCGTAGTCGCAGCCGAGGCCTTCCTGGCGCGCTTCCGGTATCGGGAGGGCTGGCGAGTTCCAGGCCGGTAGCTCCCAGGATGCAGCCGTCAGAAGCCCCGGACTTCTCGCGGTGGTCTTTCCACCGGCGTCGCCGCAGCCGATGCCTTCCAGGCGCGCTTTCGGTATCGGGAGGGCTGGCGAGTTCCAGGCCGGTAGCTCCCAGGATGCAGCCGTCAGAAGCCCCGGACTTCTCGCGGTGGTCTTTCCACCGGCGTCGCCGCGGCCGATGCCTTCCTGGCGCGCTTTCGGTGTCGGGAAGGCTGGCGAGTTGCAGGCCGGCAGCTCCCAGGATGCAGTCGTCAGAAGCCCCGGACTTCTCGTGGTGGTCTTTCCACCGGCGTCGCCACAGCCGATGCCTTCCTGGTGCGCTTTCGGTGTCGGGAAGGCTGGCGAGTGCGAGGCCGGCAGCTCCCAGGATGCAGTCGTCAGAAGCCCCGGACTTATCGTGGTGGTCTTTCCACCGGCGTCGCCGCAGCCGATGCCTTCCTGGCGCGCTTTCGGTGTCGGGAAGGCTGGCGAGTTGCAGGCCGGCAGCTCCCAGGATGCAGTCGTCAGAAGCCCCGGACTTCTCGTGGTGGTCTTTCCACCGGCGTCGCCACAGCCGATGCCTTCCTGGTGCGCTTTCGGTGTCGGGAAGGCTGGCGAGTGCGTGGCCGGCAGCTCCCAGGATACAGCCGTCAGAAGCCCCGGACTTCTCGTGGTGGTCTTTCCACCGGCATCGCCGCAGCCGATGCCTTCCTGGCGTGCTTTCGGTGTCGGGAAGGCTGGCGAGTTCCAGGCCGGCAGCTTCCAGGATGCAGTCGTCAGAAGCCCCGGACTTATCGTGGTGGTCTTTCCACCGGCGTCGCCGCAGCCGATGCCTTCCTGGCGCGCTTTCGGTGTCGGGAAGGCTGGCGAGTGCGAGGCCGGCAGCTCCCAGGATGCAGTCGTCAGAAGCCCCGGACTTCTCGTGGTGGTCTTTCCACCGGCGTCGCCGCAGCCGATGCCTTCCTGGCGCGCTTTCGGTGTCGGGAAGGCTGGCGAGTTCCAGGCCGGCAGCTCCCAGGATGCAGCCGTCAGAAGCCCCGGACTTCTCGCGGTGGTCTTTCCACCGGCGTCGCCGCAGCCGATGCCTTCCTGGCGCGCTTTCGGTGTCGGGAAGGCTGGCGAGTTCCGAGGCCGGCAGCTCCCAGGATGCAGTCGTCAGAAGCCCCGGACTTCTCGTGGTGGTCTTTCCACCGGCGTCGCCGCAGCCGATGCCTTCCTGGCGCGCTTTCGGTGTCGGGAAGGCTGGCGAGTGCGAGGCCGGCAGCTCCCAGGATGCAGTCGTCAGAAGCCCCGGACTTATCGTGGTGGTCTTTCCACCGGCGTCGCCGCAGCCGATGCCTTCCTGGTGCGCTTTCGGTGTCGGGAAGGCTGGCGAGTGCGAGGCCGGCAGCTCCCAGGATGCAGTCGTCAGAAGCCCCGGACTTATCGTGGTGGTCTTTCCACCGGCGTCGCCGCAGCCGATGCCTTCCTGGCGCGCTTTCGGTGTCGGGAAGGCTGGCGAGTTCCAGGCCGGCAGCTTCCAGGATGCAGCCGTCAGAAGCCCCGGACTGCACGCGGTGGTGCTGCGGCGACATAGTCGCAATCGAGGTCTTCCTGGCGTGCACCCCCCGTCAGGAGGGCTGGCCAATCCCGGGACGAAAGCTGCCAGGATGCACCTGTCAAGTCCCGGATCATATGTGGTGGTCGTCGCGGTGGCGTAATCACAGCAGAGGTCTTCCTGGGGCATTCCCGTCCTCTGGTGGACTGGCCACTTTGAAGGCACAAGCTCGCAGGATGCAGCCGTCAGAACCCTCAGACTGCCCGTGGTGGTCGCCTTGGCGGCATAGTCGCAGTTAAGGTCTTCCACATGCGCTTCCGGCACCCAGAGGACTAGCGAGCTCGAGGCCGGCTGCGCGAAGGACGCCAGCGTGGCTCCTCTGCGCACACGTGACGAACGAGGACCCCTGCCGCCTCTGCGGGGCATTCTTGCGTTTCCCCGGGCAGCCTCGACGTGGGGCGAAGCGCTGCTGTTCCGAGCTGAGCTGAGGCGCTGAGAGGCAGACATCGGGGGTCTTCTGAATCAATGCGTCTGGTTCGAACGCGAGGACTCGCGCGCAGGCTCGTGGCGCATGAAGCTCGTTTCATTTCGTTTTCTTTCTGCGATGGCCCATACCCACTATGGGTTAAGGAGTAGGCGGTTTCAAGTATGTTTATTAGAAATAAAACAAAAACTGGAATCTGCTTTTATGCGTGGGTTAAAGATATTAGGAAATAAGTTTAGGTATTGCTATTGTATCGCGTCTTCGTTTTCCGTGTTCGCAATTAAAGTCATACGATGGCCAGCTTGACTCACCGTTACTAGAAAGAGGTAATCTAGTAACGTTGAGATCGACTGGCATAGTCCCATTGAACATATTACAACTAAATCAGAGCGTGCCATTGCTATGGCGCGCCGGAACAGTCACCGTCGATCTAGAATAGGCAGGGATGCTTTACTGACGATATATCGGATGTATGTTCATGATGTATTGGAATTCGGCTGCGTATTATTTTTCGGTGGCCCCGTCTATCCGCCCCCCCCCCCCGTGCTTTTACGACGAGAAGCTCTACGCTTATGCCATCGGCTACCTATATTCTCTGCCAACACTGTGTGGTACCAGAAAGCTATTATATCCACCCGAGATTGTAGATTTCGTATCCGTACGGTTCAGGCCTTTTCTAAAATGTTAACGTTTTTTAACGTGGCCTACAAAATATGTACTTATCACTGAATAGTCGGCGTTTTTTGACGCACAGTTTTTTACGCAGCCCTCAGGTATTATTTGCGCAAGCACAGCAACAATTCTTGAACATGTGCATACGTCAGAATTACTCCTTTGAACGATGGCTTACCATACCTCAAAATTGAGCTCGTGGGCATCTTTCCAAATCATGCTAAAAGATTGCCTGCTAATTAACATAACACAAGTCAGCCTCAGCCAGCTAACTACTGACGTCATATAAAAGCTACTGACGCTTTTCTGTGCAATGAGAAGGCAGGAATGGCAATCTTCTGTGAATCTCTTCAATGGCCTCACTCTTTTCGCCTTCCCCACTTCCCACCCATATTTGCGGCAATATTACTGACGCTTAAATTATCATTCCGACAACTTCCCCAAAATGCCTCATTAGCAGTTGTGGTGACAGACTCGCTTGCTGTGCGCACAGCACTTCCTGCATCCTGATATTCGAGAATCCTGCGATAATTTCGTTCGAAGGATCATCCGCCCTTACGGGAAGTTCATTTGATTTCGGTACCGGGCCACCGTTCTTTGTACTTGAATGAAATGGCAGATTATCTTGAACAAACATCCACAATATTTCTGCCATCTCTGTTCTGCCAACTTTGGATTATGTAAGCACGGCTAGGTGCAGAAATTTCTCCGTATCTCAAAATTCCCCAAAATACCCTCTAAGCTCCTCTCCTAACTTACGTCATCTGTGTTTCGTATCAAATAATAAACAGTGTCCCTCATGACCATTTGGAATTTCCATTAGAAAACTGAGATGCTGTTAAATTTTGCGCGTGGCCACCGATATGCGGGGTGCGCCGGTGCATTGAACACTGAGAAATGCGGAGCTGAACCTCTCGCGGATTACCTCAAGCAGGCTAGGTGACGGTTTGTATAACCACTTTGATTCGAAAGGGATACTAATAAATCATCATCATCTCCTCCTCATCATCAATGAGGCGCGAAAGCGGGCGGGCTTCGCTCTTGTGCCTCAATGATGAGGAGGAGGAGATGGAGGACGTGCCCGGTTGACTACCCTACGCTTGGGTAGAGGGAAAGGGGAAGGATAGATAAGAAGGAGCGAGAAGAAATATAATAATGGGTCAGTCATTCACCGAGTCAGTCGCAGGGGAATGTCCACTGTCACAAATGTTCATACAGTGCAGTCACCTTCAAGAAGTGTAGAAGGGCATTTGTGGCCTTTCGCATGCAAGAATGCATAGGCCATGGTCCCAGGATATTTTCTTCAGAGAACACTCTATTACCTAATAGCCTGAGTTGACCTTGTAGAGTACGTCATTGAGCGTCAAAAGATGGGCAATAACACAGAAGGTGCTCTAGAGTCTCATCGCACCCGCACAAATTGTATGAGTATCAATTTTTTGTTTATGAGGTGATGTTTCTTCGTGACACTGTGTGCACCGTAACAAATACCACGAAAGGGAAAATAACACATCACCAATACAGCGCGCTAAAGCAAGTGGTTGCTGCGCTGATGAGTCCGCCTAGAGCGGTTCCGCCCACCGACAAATTTTATATTTTTCTTTTATTAAGATTAGCATTGTTACGGCACTTCACGCATTTTCCTGGGGCTATATCTTTCTATCCATCCAAGTCTCTAACCGTGTTCCCGCAAACCCTGGTCTCCGGGTACTCCATGGTCGAAGGGGCAGCGCGCCTGGCTGCTGTGCTACGGGGACAGGACACCAACCGTCGGACCAACTTGTGTCACTACATGTGGATGTGGCACTGTGCACCTACCTGCCGCTCTTCAACGAACCTCTTTCGCGCCGACACGGTTCACTCTAGACGCGTGAATGTACGGCTGTGCGAAGAACCCCTTTGACGCCCACTTGGCGCACAGTGTATGTGCCACGCGTTATGTGTTGCTCTTCAATGAACCTCTTTGAGCCGCGGCAGTGGCTTAGCGGCTATGGTGTTGCGCTGCTAAGCACGAGGTCGTGGGATCAAATCCCGGCTGCGGCGGCCGCAATTCGATTGGGACGAAATCCAGAAACACCCGTGTCCCGTGCACGTTAAAGGTCCCCCTGGTGGCCAAAGTTATTCCGGAGTCCCCCACTACGGCGTACGTCATAATCAAATCGTGCTTTTGGCACGTAAAACCCCAGAACCAAATGAACCTCTTTGATACCAACTTGATTCACTGGGTATGTGCCAGTAGGTGTGTGCCGCTCTTGAATGAACATCGTTGGCGCCAACTTCGGTAACTAGGTAACTTCTACTGGGAATGTGCCTCTCTATAATGTCAAAACATTATGCAGATGTCAGGCAATGTGGGAATCAATGTCAGCGAAGCTTTCTGGGCTGTTTCTTCGATTGACGATAATTAGCGGTGATGCTGACGGCGAATGTTTAATGAAGCTTCTTTACGTTTAGTTCTACACGAAAGTGATGAGTTGATGTTAAACGTTATCTTGCGTGCAGGACTGCTGTTTGTCTGAGTAGTACATAGAACACACAAAGGGAGGTGTTTGCTGCAGGCGTTGTTCTGCGCCATACTTCAGAACCTCTGAGAGGGTTGAGCATATTCATTGCCTCACTGGGCACATCGCATCGTCGCAGAATTGTTAAACTGTAATTGAACCATGGGGCTGTGCGTGCCGAAACCAAAAGCACAATCGAATTATGAGGCATGCCGTAGTGGCGGACTCGGGTGAATTTTGACACCGGGGTCAAGTGCACGAGCATTTTTTTTCGTCCCCGACGAAATGAGAATGCCGCGGTTCGGGATCGAATCCGCGACTTCGAGCAATGCCATAGCCGCAAAGCTACCGCGGCGGCCAGAGAAGTAAGTGTTCATTGACGTGTGACCGCTTCCGTAGTGTCACCTAGACCCTACGGTGCGCATTAATGCGGCTCTACTTCTGCACGCCCTGCGTTAGTTGTCCACGTGACAAATTTGCATGTGGTATTTTTCAGATATATCAGGAACCCACCGTACCTTACATTGAACTTAATGTTATCCAGTTTTCCCGCAATCGTGTCGTGTTGATAGTAGTAGCGCGTCATCTCACGTCATCTTTTCTCTTAACGCCACATCTTGTATGGGAACTGCGTATAGGGGCCGTCGATGTACTTTGCGCCTATTCGCGGACTTCCTTCACGCTCAGAAAACACCTTTATGTAGTGCGTATTGAGTAGCAGAAACCTGCATCGGGAATTTTTCATATCCCTCTGCAATTTTCTCATTGACACTTCATAATTAGGACTGTACTTCTCAGTTAGATACTTAATTACAATTGCCTAAATAATCTCAGTAGAGAAAAAAATTACCGGTGACTATTCTACTACACTCGTAACAATAAGTACTAGGTTTTTCTTCGAGTAACGCAAATGCTTTTTTTTTAAATCGTGGTGCATGGTAGTTGGGACACCCTTCATATGACGCTTTCTGTATATTCAAATAGCTTTAACGCTACAGCCTCTCGTTATGAACGCTCAGAGTTCCGATATCTCACAAGAACAAGACATTCTCAGCGTTCGTATTACTTGGATGTCCTAGATGTCAGCAGTGACCAGGATAAAGAACAGCGAAAACGAAGACTCGACGCTTCAGCCGCACTTCATGCCCTTGAAAAATCTAGCAAGCAGTCGGAATTCAGAATTAGATCTAATAATGGTACTCCTACAACCCTTGGTGGAATACAGACTGTTCACGCGATTATAAAGAAGGAAAGCAGCCTGGAAAAAATTGTTATAGCCAGTGTCCAAAAAATTGGAATGATTATAAATTCTACAGAACTATATTTAAACATACAGTTTCTAAAGCAAAATACGACTATGATTGCAAACCATTTCGAATATCTATCTAAATCTAAAAACAAGCGAGCGCTTTCTCTTTTCTTCGTGGCAGAAAGATTCTCCGCGTCCGAGTAACATTGACTGGGTGGTTTTCACCAGTGAAGAACTGACGCAAATGGCAGAAGAAATTGGAAAGGGTTCAGAAATCCGATTCACGTCCTTGTTATCGCCATCTTCCAAGTTACACATACAGCCCGATGATTTTACGGAGATCACAATGTTAGAACTGGCCACAGCAGTGGAAGTATGCCACATGCTGCCCCTGTGTGTTGACAGAATAA